>NC_135884.1:132489765-132678174 GCF_964194155.1 Cetorhinus maximus | reverse complement strand
AAACTTTGCATTTTAAATTTTCCAATACTTGTTTATTTTATTTTTGTTGTGCTCTAAGGTGCTGGGATAGTTAAGTTCCTTTTAAATTTGTATCCGGTGTCTGAAAGATTATCAAAATAAAAGGACAGAAGAAAAGTTACTGAACAGCAGGACTGGCCCCAGTTCTAGATAAGAAGTACTGAATGAAAATGTGGTGCAAAGCAGAAATGCCATAGAAACAGTAACTCATGTTGCAGAGATCTTTATTAAAATACAAATGGTGCAAGTAAGCTTAAGATTTTTTTGACACTTCTTGTGATGACCCAACCTCTGACCCAATGAAACAGTCTAACTATTCAATAACTGGAATGTAGCTGACTGATCAAACCATTTAAGTAGTGAATGAAAGTTACACCCATACCCTGATCTAAGTAGTTTCAAATAATGTAGTTTCGTTAAGTAATTAACAAATTATTACCTATTTATTCATTGTATGCTACGACTGGTTGGGAACTACATCATTATACTTAATGGCCAAAATTAATGATACGTAATGGGCATTCTGATGGGCAAAGTGAGCACCTCGTAAAATTCTCATTATGTTTTTTCTTTAGTCTTTCATGCAATGTGGGTGTCGCAGGCAAGGCCAGCTTTTGTTGCCCATCCCTAATTGCCCTTGAACTGAATGGCTTCCTAGGGCATTTCAGAGGGCAATTAAGAGTCAAACACTTTGCTGCAGGTCTGGAGTCACATGTAGGCCAGACTGGGTAAGGATGGCAGATTTCCTTCCTCAAAGGACACTGTTGAACCAGATTGGTTTTTACGATAATCAATGATAGTTGTCATGGTCACCGTTACTGAGACTAGCTTCATGTCCAGATTTATTAATTGAATGTAAATTCCTCCAGCTGCCATGGTGAGATTTGAACCCATGTCCCTAGAGCATTAGTCTGGGCCTCTGGATTGCTAGTCCAGTGACATTACCACTATGTCACCATCGCGGAGACTTAGCTACAATAGACTGCGCACGTTCAATGTGCAAACTCGCTCCATGGACGCATTTACGTACACAAATTACAACAATCAATGATAGTTATCATGGTCACTATTACTTTGTCATGATCAACAGCACTGTGGGTGTACCTATACCACATGGACTGCAGCGGTTCAAGAAGGCAGCTCACCACCACCTTCTCAAGGGCAACTAGGGATGGGCAATAAATGCTGGTCCAGCCAACGAAACCCGTGAATGAATAAAAAAAAAGATTTGAAATTGTCCAAGGTATGATAACTGGTGCTGCATTATTTTGCATCATTATTTTACCTTGTAATACATGAGTGAAGCCTACAAGATGGCTAGCAAAAGTGCATTAAGTGATAAGGACTCCACTACTCCCAAAAGGAAGGGGCAAATTGTTAGTTTGGAACAGAAATTAGATGGATTATGACATGATGTTGGTGAGAAGCCAGCAACCATTGTGAGCTCACTTGGGCTTCCACTAACGACTGTGTGCAGTATCAAGAAGAACAATGATAAAGGCTAGTAGCCAACATAATGCTTCTCCAAGTGCTATGAAGATTACCTGTACTAGGTGCAGCATGTTAGAAAATATGGAACAATTACTGATTGTGTGGATCGAGGACCAGAACCAAAGGAACATGCCTGCTAATACACTGACTATCCAAGAAAAGGTGAAGAATTTGTTTAACAACCTGGAACGGCAAGAAAGTGAGGGTTCTACCATTGAAACTTTTATTGCAAGCTGTGGTTGGTTTGATAGATTCGAGAGACGTCATAGCTTACATAACATCAGGGTGTGTGGTGAAGCTGCAAATGCAGAAATCCAGCGAGCAGCCAGTAATTATCCTTCTGAATTGAAGGCTGATTGTTGATGAGGGAGGCTACACACCGAAGCAAATCTTCAAATGTGGATAAGGTGGACTTTTTTTTGGAAGAGTATGCTCATCAGGACATCTGTTGCTGCTGCTTGTAGCTACTCCGACCAAGGGATCTGCTGTCACGGTATGCCACGCTCGTCTGTCTTGCACCATCCTCACACACCCACTGTAGTTCATCTGCAACCGCCCTGTGATGTCTGTCATCCAGCTAAGCCTAGGTCAACCCTTCTTTCTCCTGCCCTCTGCTTTGTCCTTTAGAAGAGTTCTTTGTAGCTCTTCAGCTCCGAAACTCAGCCAAAATACTGATATTTTACTTTCTTCATGTCACTTTTTAAAAGTTCTTTTTGCTTTTGCTATTTCATGTACCTCTTCTTTTGCCTTATGTTTTGTAATTGAAATTTTTAACATACATCTTAGCGTCCACATTTCAAAGACCTCTATTTCCTTCCACAGATCTTTATTTATCGTCCAGATTTCTGAAGTATACAGGGAAGTGAGTAGAATGTAGCAGCTTATGAGTTTTTTTCCTTGTTACAAGCTTGTGTTTTCTTGTTGTTAACTCATCCTTCATCTTCACAAAATCACTTCTAGTTATCTTCATCCTTCTTCTCACTTCTCACCACGTCTTCCATCTTCTGTTATAATTTGTCCGAAATAAATTAACTTATCTATTTGTTCCAATGTGACACCATCCACTTCAATCTTCACTCTGGTTTCTTAATGTATTGTCTTTTTGGTGATCATACTCAACCCATATTCTAAATTTCTAGATCTTATTTGATCTACGATATTTTGTAAGGCCTCTTCTGAATCTTCAAGTAGCATTGTGTTGTCAGCATACCGCAAGTTTGTTATGCTCTTGCCTCCAGTTCTTACCCATGAAAGTACATCTAATTCTCTAAACATTTGTTCTGTGGGACATTTATTTCAACTACAAAGTAAACCGCACCCAGGATTCAAGCCAGCTGAGGATTGGCTGACTTTGTTACTGGGTGACAATGCAGAAGGTGACTTCAAGCTTAAGCCTCTGCTCGTGTGCCACTCAGAAACTCAATGAGCAATGAAGGGTTACAGCAAGGGACATAATAAACTTGAAAGTCAAATAAGAAAGCTCGGGAAACAAGGAGCATGTCTTTTGAGTGGTTTTCAGTGCATTTTTGCCCAGCTGTCAAGGGATATTGTGCTCAGATAAACACTGCTCGTAAAGCTTTGTACTTTTGGACAATGCCCCAGGTCACCCTTCAAATCTGTACGACCTGTCCAAAGAAGCCTATGTAGAATGCCTCCCTAAAAACACCATATCCTTGATCCAATCCATGGCTTACAACCTCAAGGCATACTCTCTGCATGGGACTTTCACACAACTCATCAGAGAGTCAGAAAGTGAAAGTGAGCCAATGATACGTGAGTTCTGGCATAGTTATGTCATTGTTCAGGCAATTAACCACATGGAAAATGCTTGGGACGTGGTACAACATGTGTTTGGCGCAAGATCTCCCCTGAAGCTGTTCACGGCTTCCACTGCTTCACTAAGTCAACTGAATCTGTTTACCAAGACATTGGGCAGGATTTTACGCGTTGGCGAGTGGGGGAGGGGCCTGCTCGATGACGTGTAAAATAACGCACGGTGACGTCATGGGGGGGGGAGCTCCTGACGTCACCACGCCCGATTTAAATTTTCAGGAAGGCGGGGGCACAGCGAAATCAGCTGCGCGCCCGCCGACCTGTCAATGGCCAATTGAGGCCATTGACAGTGACAATTAAGTAATTAAAGGACCTCCCCGTCCAACCTTAAGGTTGGTGGGCAGGCCAGGAGCCCCGGCGGGAAGTAGAAAAAGCACAAAACCTCATCCAAGGGCGGGATGATGTTTCATGTAGGTTTTTAAAAATTTTAATAAAGTTTTTGTGAAAATTATGGACATGTCCCAACTCATGTGACATTGTCACATGAGGGGAGATGTAAGGGAAATTTTATTTTTCTATCTTTAGGTTTTTTACATTTAGAGTTGCTCTCCCTGAGGCAGCACTTAGCCACAGGGAGGTGAGTGCGCTCTTTCATGCGCATGCGTGAAAGAGCGCACTCTCGATTTTGGGATTCCCCCCGCCCGCACAGGAAGCGCATAGCGCTTCTGTGTGACATCACGCTGGGTGGGCCTTAATTAGCCCACCCTCATAAAATGGCACCGCGCCCCCGATTGGAGGCGCCGATCGGAAGAGCGCATGTGCACGCCCGCCATTCAACTTCGCCCCCAACAGGCGGAAAATTCAGCCCATTGGGTGGAAATTTATACCAGCGGGATTTTACAGTCCCACCAAAGTCAATGGAATTTTGAACGGCTCACCACATCTTATGGCCCAGTAGAATTCCGCCCACAGTGTCTATGGCCAGCAAGGTAGGACTTTCTGAAATTTTCTGAAGTGGACCAAGATAACGTTGAGATGCTGCTGGAGTCCCACGGTGAAGTACAATTCTCTTACTGGTGCATGGGCTTTAGTGGTTGAGTTCCCCTTTACAGTGTGCTCTGTTCTGTGCTGGAACTCCAGTGTCTCTTTCCACTGCTATAATGCCACATGAATAGGAGGGATTGTAATGAAGGGAGCTATTAATAAATCTGTATCTGACTGCTGGCAACCGTTCTGCACATGTGCATTTAATTGTTGGGAAAGAAACCAAAGTTCTTTTAATATGGCATTGTGTTGGTCAGTACACATGGCACAGCATAAATTTAGTTGGAGATAAAACAAACCTTTATATTATATTTTATTGTCTTTGAATCAATTGAAAAGCAAAGGCTAGATTTGTCCTGTGCCAAGATGGCCAACAGGATGCCAACATGTCTGGACCACTGATTGTTTTCCTCAGATAAGTTTGATGTACTAATCAAGCCAATGGGGCCACATATCCCAGGTATGATCAACACCTATTCTGTGAAAACCATATTCAGTTCACTTTGGTACAGGCGCCACAGAAAGAAAAGTGAGAAAACAAGTCATTGGCTAAAGGATAGAACCACCTTTTTATGCCTATAATCAATTTACCATATTCTCTGAATAAATCAAAGAGAAACTGAATAAGTTACTGTTCCAAGGCAGCTGGAGAGCTTGAAAAACCAGAAAGAGTTGCAAGGAACCTCCCTGGGAACTGTTGTGACATTAGCACTGCAATAAGAGTCAGGCTTGTGGTGCAAAAGACTACTGTTTACCACTGAATGAGCAGAGGGCATCATCAAAGGTCCGGGAGTAAGTAGTTAGTCATTGTGTAGAACTGTGATGTTCTGTTACTTGTTAGAATTACTATAAATACATTTAGTAATTCAATTTAGAGCCTGAAAATAACTCAAGTATGGTGTGTTATTTCTTTCCTGGAACGACAAGAATCGCAGTAAGGGTGCAAGTTAAAATGATTAACTGGGATCTCTGTGAGCATTTCAGGTACAAGTTTTCTGTTGGACAGAAATTCAAGCGACAGAAGTTTCAAGATCATGGAAGATCCAAGATTCACTTATAGGATATAAGCATACCAGGTTTAAGAAAATGAAGCAAGACCACTGAAATAGGGAATGGCTCATTAAAAGTACCTCAAAATTGTTCACATGCATTATAGATTTAGTACTTAAAATATTTTGAGAGCATGCCCAAAATATGCTAATACAGCATTAATGTTTACATTAATGGTATTGCTATACATTCACTATCACCAAGGTGCTTTGTTCAAATAATAACCAACGTTGTGACTGAACAGAAATTTGACCAGGTATTAATGGATAGATGACTTCGCCAATGCTCTTGCCGCCAGTGATGCAGCTGTATTCAATTCAGTGATGCTATATAACATTTTTACTCAATCTTTTGTAAGCTTTCCCATTTTAAACCTCATATCAAGTACTGTAATAAATTTATAATGTAGGGCAGGTTTCATGTAAGAAACAGTAAACTTTATTTGCAGAGCTTCAGATGAAGCTACCATGCTTGTTCCAAGACCAGGACTAGAAAACTCCGCCCCTAAGATTCCCCGTGCTTAGGGCTGATTCACCTGTACAGTCACATGATTCCCATAACTGTAAGAAAAGGTTCAGTTTATAATTACTACGCCCTTTAATTTTGTTTTACCCTCTTATTTACAAAAGCATCTTAACCCATATCATATACAAATATATACAATTCATACAATTGTAAATTTAGTCTTTGAGGAGGTTTACGGATTCGGGTAGAGTGACGCAATTCTACAACTGGAGGTTCTTCCATTGGATTGAGTTGATCAGAAACTGCAACATCTAGGACATCCTCAGACAATGGCAGTTCAGAATTATTTACTTCCACAGAGATATCCAATATGTCTATTCTTTGTCGATCTGGCACCTCAGGGATCAAAGGTTCGACTTTGATTTCAGGTGGATTAACTGGCTGTTGGAGTATCTTTTGTGGCTTGTGATCTGACACTATGGTGAAGTATCGACCATGCAAATATTGATGGAGCTTCTTTACTCCAAATATGATCGATAAGCCTTCTTTTTCAACCTGTGAGTGACCTTTCTCGGTTGCAGAAAGGGTTCTGGATACATACCCTATCAGTCTTTCAGATCCACCCTCCAACTTGCATGACAATACTGCTCCCAATCCTTAGGGAGATACATCACAAGTGAGTATCAATTCCTTAGACAGGTCATAGTGCACTAGCAGACATGACGAGTGTAAAAGTTTCTGGACTCTTATGAAGCCTTCCGCTTGCTGTGTCTTCCAGGACCATCTGTGGTTCTTCTTCAATAATAAGTGTAAAGGGGCTAACACTGTAGATAAATTAAGCACAAATTGATCGTAATAATTAACCATGTCCAAAAAAGACTTGAGCTCCATGACATTGGTAGGAGAGGGCGCTTCCTTGAATGCCTTGACTTTCTCCCCTAATGGATGCAACTCGATAATGCATCCACTCAATGACCCAGATAGACAACTTCCTTTGCTTGGAAAGTGTACTTTTCTTTTTTCAAACGAGCGCCAGCCTCCAAAAATCTCTTCAGAACCCCTTCCAGGTTGGCCATATATTCTGCTTCCGTGGACCCTGTGATAAGGGCGCGTTCCAGGTACACTATAACTCGGGGAAGACCTTGTAGTAGGCTTTCCATGACTCTTTGGAAAATTGCACAGGCAGATGACACACCAAAGGGTAGGCATGTATATTGGTACAGGCCCTTGTGCATGTTTATGGTGATGTAACTTCTTGATGTGTTGTCCAGCTCTAGCTGTTGATATGCATGGCTCATGTCCAGTTTAGTGTGGGATCTTCCTCCTGCAAGTTTAGTGTACAGATCTTCAATCCTTGAGATTGGGTATTTGTCTAATTTTGCAGCCATGTTCACAGTTAATTTATAATCTCTGCAGGTGCGAAATGTTTGGTCTGGTTTCATCACAGGGACTATGGGTGCTGCCCATTTGGAAAATTGGACTGGCTGGATTATTCCTAACTCCAAACTCAATGGCTGGGTACCTTCTCTGAGGTATTTAAAGGTGTGTTCTCCCACCACTGTGGTCGATGTTCCTGTGTCAACCTCTATGACCACAGGCTTTCCATTTACTTGAAGGGTAACAGTGATTGGTTCAGTTTTCCTGGCCTTCAGATTGTGTAGGGAATAAATGTCAGTCTCAGCTGCTTCTGGTTCATCTATATTGTGCACTTCATTTAACTTGACCTGCTGTCTGAATGGCTGTCTTGATCTAGCCCTGCACTGTTTAACAATATGTCCTTTTTTGTGATAGCAGTAGCATTCTGCCTCTTTAAATCTGCAGGTTTCAGGTACGTGATTTCCCCCATAATGGTAACACTTTAATTTCTGGATTATTGGTGAGATGCTTCCAGTATTTCCTTTTGTTTACTTAGCGGAAGGGACTGTGTCCCGCTTCGCGATAGCCTCCCTCCCTTGTCTTTGTGCCACACCCGGAGGCAGGTTCCCGCCCTCACTGTAGAATGGCACCATGTTGCACACTCTGCAAAGCCTGCAAGTCCCTCTCAGCACTATCCATTGCTTGCCCTGTCTCCATGGCACGCTTCAGGTCTATCTCACCTTCTGCAAGCAAACAGCGCTGAACGACATTGTCATATATACCGCAAACCAAACAACCTTGCAACATGTCGTTTAAAGTATCACCAAAGTCACAGTGCTCCGCTAAATGTTTTAACTTTGTGATGTACGTTATAATCGACTCACTGGGGACTCTTATTCGAGAGTTAAACTTGAATTTTGCATGATCGCTGAGGGTTTAGGCTTAAAATGCCCCTTCATGAGGTCCACTAGCTTAGTGAAGGGTCAGGAATTTGGTGCGTTCGGGGACGTCAAGCTATGGATTAGGTTTTATGTTTTGCTCCCGCAGACACTTAGGAGAATGGCCTTCTTTTCTCCTCCGCCACAAGGTAGAAACCGTAGTCGACCTATGCACTGACTCCAGTCCTCAGTGGATGAGTTGTATGGGTCTATTCCGTCAAAGAGAGGCATTGCTGGTGAGTACACCTTTTCTCTTTCTTCCCTTAAAAATCAAAATACTCACAGTCGCGAGGCAAGGTGCTGTGTTGGCACTATTTATCCTCATTGCCAATTGTAATAAACTTGAAATGTAGGGCAGGTTTCTTGTAAGAAACAGTAAATTTCATTTACAGAGTTCCTGATGAAGCTACATGCTTGTTCCAAGACCAAAGCTAGGAAACTCCGCCCCTAAGATTCCCCGTGCTTAGGACTGATTCGTCTGCAGTGTCACATGATCCGCATAACAGTAAGAAAAGGTTTAGCTTACAATCACTACAGGTACCTCTTGGAATCAAGTGATCTGCCCTAATTGAGAAATCTCCCCATCTAATTTTTACTCCTTTTACCTTCCTACTACCAAGCACCTGCCTTGTGTGCGATACTTCAATACAGGGTCCAGCTGAGAACTTGAGCAACGGTAGTTGAAGTTGAAAATTAAGTTGTCGAACTCACTGTGCTGTTGGCGTACCATGGCAATGTGTATTTGAAATTATCTTAATTATCTTAATTTTCAATATACAGGATGGTTTAACAAAGTCAAGTTCAAAAGAGATTTTACTGATGGATTTTTAATGACCAAAGACAAAAAGCGATATACATTTGAGTGCCCTTCCATGGAAGAGCCCATGCCTATGATTATCTTAAATGACAGAAAAGGTAGACTGGTTAAAAACTGATATCATGGTCAGGAATTTCATGGATTGCACTGGTGCAGAATTGGCACTACAATTTGGTTACATCGCAAGCTGGATTCTATGTTGATCTTACTGATGAGAACTTGCGCCAAGTGTAAAGAGCCTCAAGCATACATTGGAACTTAAAAGACAGCATAAAACAAGCAGAAATCAGTGTAAACAATCTGGACTTGAGGGAATTGCAAATTATACGCCACCTCCATTTTTAAAGCTCCTCTTTATCTTGTTGATGTTATGAACATTAAGTTTGAAGCCACCAAACCAGCATTAAACATATCAGATTTAAGAAAATGCAGCTGCTTTTCCCTTTTAACGTACCAGATTCTAATGCCATAAAAAAATCAAAGATATTGAAAATACAGGATAGGTCTCAGTAAGGAGAAATATAGTAAATATAATTGCTAAAACATTGCTATAAAAGACCAGAAATAGTACCTTTGGATCCTGCTATGAGTAAGATTTTGAGCATTAATTTGCACTGGTTCAAAATGATTATAAATATAGGCAGCTTGCTTTCATTGCACTTTTGAATGGAGGTGCAGCTATGGCAATCAGACAAAGGGAATTTCTGTGGATATAACTTGTACGATTGAGGGAATCACACATTGTGATATTTGGCGTAAAACTGATGTAAGTCAGTTAATAAGTCAGGAAAATCTCTTCAGAAATAAAGCTGCAACAATGATCATATGCCCAAACTTGCCAAGAAATTAAGGGCCATTTGTTTAACTTGTGCAAGTTCCACAAATGGATTCAAGTGATGTTCCAGGTATAGATTGAACTATATGGATGAATTAGATGAAAAGCCTTTTTGTCTAGATTATACTGACATTTCCTTCTACGTCTTGAAGTGTGAGGGACTGCATTTATAGAGAAATGTACAATATAAATCATTAATATAAACATAGTGGCTAAACTAACAGTCCTTTGTCATTCAAATCAAAGTAGTATTTAAAAATGGCATCCTCTATTACCATTACTGTCATTTGGTGGAAGAATATATTTTGTATTAGCAGATCTTTTTCCACTGATATTTTCCCCCTGTGCCCATTTATTCAGGAGCTCACAATTTACAGATGTAATTTAAGAAATGATGTGAAGATTCAGTATGTGCAAAGCTAATCAGTGAACAGAGCTTACCATATTGTTCAGAGATTAATCTGTATGGCAAATCCAATCCCCTACCCCAACCAACGTTAACATTTTTAGTACCCATATTGTTTAACATTTTTAATCAGTGTGTGTTTCTTAGAGAAAGTGTGCTGAGGATTGGAACATATTTACCATTTTGGCACCAAGCATTATCCCAAATCAGATAATGGATGGGTTTGATACAGTGTTAAGTTCTATCTGCTCTGCCTCAACGCTAAACCCAGAAGAGCACCTCTCTTCCATTTGTTTGACGTTACACTTTCCACAGTCTTTCTCTGATTCCATGGAGCGTTAAGCAATTGCCAGTGTTGTGCTGTAGATGCACCCCTACTGACAACTGGACCGATTCAACACAACAAAGTTTCACTTAGGCCACTTGCACCTGCTAGGCAGAAGACACTTTCATTCCATCCATCCAGATCCAATTCAAGTCCATGACACAGAAGTGAAAGGATAGTGATCCGAGGCTCTGCTTAAGTTTTTCCCGTATTGGACTGAGACTTGCGCTAATATCGCCGGCTCTCAATAATTGTCTTTCACAGTTTGGTGCAACCCCCCACAAAAATTTTCAGGATTTAATAAGGCTGCTTACAGAAACAGCCCATTTTTACTGGGCTGCATTAGATTTGTGCATCAGTGCCACCAGCTCAGGTCTCACACAATGCAAAGGCAGTTCTAGTACTCTGCCTATTTAGCTGCTCCTTTCACACATACTTCAACAGGGTTGATTGGAAGGATTTGGGTTTTGAACCAGTATTTTTTCACATGGTGAATTCCCATTCAGAACTGTGCTATCGAACAGGGCTTGGTGGTTTCCTACAATAGGGCAGGAATAATGGGTGCTTTCCCCAGGCTTCTCTTAGCTAATTCAGCAACAGCTCAGCCTCTAGCAGCAGGTTGCTCTGCTCACCCTTTAGTTGGGGTGTGCTTTGTAGTGTAATGCAGAGAAATGCATGGGGGTGGGTATAATTAATAAAATTAAAACTAAATGCAAGTTTCTCATTTGGCTTCTTCTGAAGTCTATGCAACTAACCTTGCATTGGAAGTGTACACTAAAAGTATTTTACCTTTGCACTTGAAGGCCTGATTTAACATATGATTAAAACCAAAGCACATCAATTTATTTTTCAAATCAAATGAACAATATTTAGCCAGAAAAAATAATTGTATAATCAATCAATCCATGTCAGAATAGTTAGAGCCATTTCCACTATGGCTGAATGGTGGTGTGGTGCATTGTTTTCCAAATATGCAAGTGTCCCAGGATGTTAGTGGCCGGTTATATCTTCATATTATATCGATATGCAGTCTCATCCAGGCCATTCCCATGGCTGCCTTGGGGCTGCAACAGGCAACTTCTGTAGTTGCTGGCACTAGAGGCAGTGTTTAACCATGTTTTCCATGTCACTGGCCACCAGATATAGCTCCTTGCAAGCATTTTCATTTTGGAAATTCCAGGATGTGCGCTATGCAACTCAGTTAACAGTGCTAACTGCCTGTTGCAGCCCCACTACACCCATGGGAATGTCCTGGTTGACCCTGGATGAGACTGCATATCGATTATGTAGGTCCATTTCTAGCTCTGAAGAAGAATCATGTGGACTTGAAACGTTAACTCTGTTTCTCTCTCCACAGATGCTGCCAGGCCTGCTGAGTTTTTCCAGCATTTTCTGTTTCCTTATGAAGGAACCACAGCTCGTGCAGCCCATAATAGGATACCATCCTGACTACTCAATTCACTCCTTTGAATGAAGAATGGCTTCAATTCTTCGGGGATTGGTTCCTGGGACCATCCTTTCAATACCTGGTCTCGTACTCTAGACAAGACTGGATCATGGTTCGTCCAGTTTCTTAGTTGTCTTGCACAGACTGGTGAAGAATTCAGGAAATTCATTGTTAATACGATCTCTTGGGGAGTTGCAGCATGTTCAATACTCTCCTGCAAAGGAAGGCGACTTAGGGCTTCTGCATTGGCTATATGCATCTGCACCTAAAAGTATGTTCATATGCTGATAAAATCAAAGCCCATTTTTGAATTCTTGCGGAAGCTATGGGAGGGATAGCTTTTTCTTCACTAAACAGGCCCAAAAACAGTTTGTGATCAGATAGTATAGTAAAGTGTCGGCCACGTACATACTGGTGGAATTTTCTAACTCCAAAAATAATCAATAATCCTTCTTTCTTGATTGTGAATAAACCTTCTCAGCTGTAGAGAGGGTTTAGGATACTCAGCCTATTGGCTTTTCTGAGCCGTTTTTCATCTTGTGAGATAGTACCACTCCAATGCCATAGGTAGTGCCGGTGGTAGGGACTGTCTCCCTCTTTGCAGCTGACTCCCTGGTTTATGTGCCACGCCCGGTGGTCTGTTCCCACCCCAACTAGAAAATGGCACCATTTTGTACACCCTGTAAGGCCTGCGAATCCTGCTCAGCACTTGCCAGCACAAGTGCTATTTCCAGTCCTCTTTTAAAATCGATATTTACTTCAGCTAATAATCGTTGTTGAATGGCATCATCGTGCACACCGCAGACCAAATGATCCCTTAACATCCCATCACAATGTTCAGTTAGCTGTTTCAACTTCGCTACGTATGTTGCTATGGGCTCCCAGGGGCTCTTACTCTCGATTTGAATTTGAAGCTCTCCATGATTATGAAGGGTTTGGGTTGAAAATAACCCTTTACGAGGTCTACCAATTTGCTGAAGGTCTTCGAATCGGAAGCGTTCGAGGCCGTTGAACTACGAATTAAATTATAAATTTTACTCCAACAGACACTTAGGAGAATTGCTTTTCTTTTTTCCTCCACCGTTATTTCGTTTCTTTGGAAAATGAAACCGAGGCATTCTATGTATTGACTCTGATCCTCTGTGAATGAGTTGAAGGGGCCAATCGTGCCAAAAAGTGGCACACCTGGTGAGTATATGTTCCCTTCTGTTTAAAACAAGATACTCACATTCACTGGGCGAGGGACAGTGCCGGAACCAATTTATCCTTGTTGCCAGTTGTTATGGACTTGGTTTTCCAGACCGGTTTCTCTTAAGAAAAGGTGAACTTTATTTACAGGGCTTCAGCAGCAGTTACATGCTTCCATCAAGATCTACAACTAGGCAGAAACTCCACCCCTAAGGTTCCCTGCGCTTAGGGCTGGATTCGTTCACACTGTTACATGATACTACACAGCACAATAAGTCTTAAAGCTACAGTTACTACACTTAGTGAGTTGCTGCAGTGCATCTTCTAGATGGAGTGGTGGAGGATGGGGTGCCAATCAAGTGGGCTGCTTTGTCTTGGATGGTGTTGGGCTTCTTGAGTGTTGTTGCAGCTGCACTCATGTAGGCAAGTGGGGCGTATTCCATCACACTCCTGACTTGTGCCTTGTAGATGGTGGATGGGCTTTAGGGAGTCAGGAGGTGGGTTACTCACCACAAAATTCCCAACCCCTGACCTGCTCTTTCAGCCACATTATTTATATGGCTAGCCCAGTTCATTTTCGAGTCAATGGTAATGCCCAGTGTGTTGACAGTGGGGGATTCAGTGATTGTAATGTCATCGAATGTCAAGGGCCGATGGTTAGATTCTCTCTTGTTGGAGAAGGTCATTGCCTGGCACTTGTGTGGCACGAATGTTACCATGCCCATTGTAAAAAAAAACACTTCTATCCTCTCCAATTACCATTCTCAATCTAACCTTGCGCTCTCTAAGTTTTTTTTAATATGTCGTCATCTCTCAACTTTTTGCTTACTTCTCCAAACTCCCCTTTTCAAATCCTTTCAATCTGACTTCCATCCTGTCCACAACATTGAGACCACCTAGTTCTCTGGGACTATAAACATGCCATATTAACCTTCCTAGCCATCTTTAACCTCTCTACTCCATAGAACACAATTATCTGATCTTATGGGGAGGCAGTGGCGCAGTGTTGCAATGGTATTGTCAATAGACTAATAATCCAGAGACCCAGGATAACGATCTGGGGACCTGGGTTCGAATCCCACCATGGCAGATGGTAGAATTTGATTCGAATAAAAATGTGAAATCAAAAGTCTAGTAATGACAATCGTTGATTTTCGTAAAAACCCATCTGGTTCACTAATGCCCTTTAGGGAAGGAAATCTGCTGTCCTTACCTGGTCTGGCCTACCAGCAATGTGGTTGACTCTTATATGCCCTCTGACCACTCAGTTGTATCAAACCACCACAAAGTCCATAAGGAATGAAACCAGACAGACCACTCAGTATCGACTTAGGCACCGGAAGTGATAATGGCAAACTCACCCCTGTTGACCCTGCAAAGTCCTCCTTACTAACATCTGGGGGCTTGTGCCAAAACTGGGAGAGCTGTCTCACAGCCTGACATAGTCATACTCACGGAATCATACCTTACAGATAACGTCCCTGACACCATCATCACCATGCCTCCAGCAGAGGTGGTGGCACGGTGGTATCGAGTCAGGAGGGGAGTTGCCCTGGAAACCCTCAACCGTCAACATTGACTCCATGATGACATCAGGTCAAACATGGGCAAAGAAACCTCCTGATTACTGACTATGTACCGTCCCCCTGCTGCTGTCAGTACTCCATTTGGAGGAAGCACTGTGGGTTGCAAGGGTGCAGAATGTACTCTGGGTGGGGGACTTCAATGTCTATCACCAAGAGTGGCTCGGTAGCACCACTACTGACTGAGCTGGCCGAGCCCTAAATGACATAAGCTGCTAGACTGGGTCTGCAGCAAGTGGTAAGGGAACCAAGAGGGAAAAACACACTTGACCTCATCCTCACCAACCTGCCTGCCGCAGATGCATCTGTCCATGACAGTATCGATAGGAGTAACCACCACACAGTCACTGTGGAGACGAAGTCCCGCCTACACATTGAGGATACCCTCCATCGTGTTGTGTGGTACTACCACCGTGCTGAATAGGATAGATTTCGAACAGATCTAGCAATTCAAGACTGGGCGTCCATGAGGCGCTGTGGGCCATCAGCAACAGCAGAATTGTACTCAAACACAATCTGTAACCTCATAGCCCAGCATATCCCCCACTCTACCATGACCACCAAGTCAAGGGATCAACCATGGTTCAATGAAGAGTGCGAGAGTGCATGCCAGGAACAGCACCAGGCACACCTAAAAATGAGGTGTCAGCCCGGCGAAGCTACAATACAGGACTACTTGCATGCCAAACAGCGTAAACAGCATGTGACAGACAAAACTAAGTGACTCAATGACTGACGAATCAGATCTAAGCTCTGCAGTCCTGCCACATCCAGTCGTGAATGGTGGTGCTCAATTAAATAACCCACTGGAGGAGGAGGCTCCACAAATATCCCCATCCTCAATGATGGGGGAAGCGCAGCACATCAGTGGAAAAGATAAGGCTGAAACATTTGCAACAATCTTCAGCCAGAAGTGCTGAGTGGATGATCCATCAATAAGGGGTCTCCCATTTAATGTGGAGATGAGGAAGAATTTCATCTCTTGTTGTTAATCTTTGGGCTTTTCTACCCCAGACAGCAGTGGAGGTTGGGTCTTTGAATATATTCAAGGCTGAGTTAGACAGATTTTCGATTGACAAGGGAGTCAATTGTTATGGAGGGCAAGCAGGAAAGCAAAGCTAAGGCCACAATCAGATCAGCAATGATCTTATTGAATAGTGCAGCAGACCTGAGAGGCCAAATGGCCTACTCCTGCTCCTATTTGTTTTGATCCTATGGTCATTTTTTCCTGTATTCCTCCCATCCCCACCCCCAGCACCCTGAGACATTCCAATTGGGAATTCCAATTCATCTTTCCAACTGAGGGCATTTCCAGAAAGGTGGGCCTGCCACCCACCCCAGTAGTTTCCCATGCCATGGTTTCTGCCAATCAGTCTCTCAGAATTGGGTGAAAATCAATAGCAATATGTCAAGATGAGACCCGTTTCCTGGTGGCAATACCAGCGGCCTTAAAGTTGCTGATGAAAAGTAGATCAAATGGTTTCGAAAATATTTTACCTTCTTCTTGTTCCAATGCATGTAAATGCTTAGAAAGCTGGGGTCTAACAGGTGGCCTAATGTGTGCACCATTTCCTAAGGGCAGGGGCAATGCCATTTTTCTCTCATTGTAATACAACTGGCATATGTCATAGGCTAGAAACCTATGGCGAGTAACTCACCTCCTGACCACCTCCCCAAAGCCTGTCCACCATCTTCAAAGCACAAGTCAGGAATGTGATGGAATACTCTCCACTTGCCTGGATGAGTGCAGCCCCAACAACACTCAAGAAGCTCGACACCATCCAAGAAAAATCAGCCTGCGTGATTGGCACCCCATCCATAAACATTCACTCCCTCCACCACTGACGAACAGTAGCAGCAGTGTGTACCATCTACAAGGTGCACTGCAGGAATTCAGCAAGCCTCCATAGGCAGCACTTTCCAAATCCATAACCACTACCATCTAGAAAGACAAGGGCAGCAGATAGACTGGGAGCATAACCACCTGCAAATTCCCCTCCAAGTCACTCACCATCCTGGCTTGGAAATGTATCGTCGTTCTTTCACTGTCGCTAGGTCAACATCCTGGAACTCCCTCCCTAACAGCACTGTGAGTGTATCTGCACCACATGGACTGCAGTGGCTCAAGAAGGCAGCTCACCACCACCTTTTCAAGGGAAATTAGGGATGGGCAATAAATGCTGGCCCAGCCAGCGAAGCCCACATCCCGTGAATGAATAAAAAAAATGCATTTCCACATTTCAGCTAGCACATATTAAGCTGCTGCACTGAGTTCTGGAGAAATTGAAGGGCTGAGGATAAAATTAAGAATATGGTAGTGTGAATCTGAGAACAGTTCCAGCTCCATCCACACCAGCAAGACTGATTTAGAATGCTGAGACCACCATCTGCAAGCACAGGGTGAGTTTCTATATGTATACTGATAAATTCCTGTTCTCCGCTTCACCATCATCCCCAATTTCACAACCCCCACTGCTGTTTTATCAGATTGCCTCTTGTGAATGGGTCAGAATTTGCTTAAATTGAAATCTGAAGCCATTTTGATTCTATTCTCACCAAAAGCTCATGCCCATGTCCCAAGCTCTACCCTCTTTCTTGGCCCCTTGTTGAGGCTGAACCAGCCAGTGCACACTTTTGGAGTCCTGTTCAACTCTAGGCCAAGCAGCAACCCTCATATCCTACCCAAAACCCAAATCACTGACTTCTGTCTCTGTCACGTTGTCCACTCTTTAACCCCAGTCCTAACATCTTCACAGACACTTAAATTTGTGTTTGCCAATGTCATGCTCACTGGCAACCATAATCTCTTCCTTACATAAACTCTAGCTGATCTGAAACACTGCCACTCCCAACTGACCTACAATAATTTCACCCATGCCCTCATTAACCTCCCACCCCCAATGCACTTAATTCAAAATCCTTGTTCTTGTTTACAGATCATGTCATAGCCTCTTTCTTCCTTCACTCTGCAATCTCCTCCAAACCTAATTGCCAATCTATGCCTTATGAGCCTCTGACTTTGGCCTTTTGCACATCCCACTCTTCCATCACTCCTTTTTTGCTGGCAATGCCTTCAGCTATTACTACCTTACTCAAGGGAATGCTTTATCCAAGCCCATCCTGCTGCTTCTCTCTCTCTCTTTCTTTCTAGCATTTAAAAAAAACCCTTTCTTTTTGACAACAAATTTGCTTATCTCTGTTAATTTTTCCACCTCTGCCTTGTGTCCTTGACCTTTTATGTGAAGCACTTTGTGATGTTTTATTACCTTAACGGTGCTACATAAATGCAAATTATTGTTGTACAAAGATAGCAGCTGAATGAGCTCCAAGCATCAGTATGCCACTGACATCACCATCACAGCAGCAACAAAAATCTAGCAATAGAACCCAACAAAATAGGAAATCACTTCAAAAATTGTTGCAACAATATGCATAATATTTGAAATTGAAGTCTAAGTGGCTGAGTACTTTTAAAATCATGCAATTTTAAAATGTAGCATTTCAAAGACTTACCAGGTCACTGATTTCAACATTTAATTTTAAAATATAAGTAAAACTAATTTATATCTCACCAGCCAATGACAGATGTGTACATAAATATTTCACCCGATATATTAAATTACATTTATAAATTTTGCCCAAGACATACAGTAAACAGAAATATTAACTGATTTTATTATTCCAGTTATAAGCTTTTATACCATTTATGCACAATCACTGCTTCAGCTTTTTTTAAAAGTCTGCTTAAACTGCTAACATTTTACACATATTAGAATTTTCATCTCTCTGTATTAAGCTCAATCTTGAACATTTTTATATACAGGCTGCGGCTGCAATTAATCTTTCCCAGTGGAAAGATTCACTGTCTTCAGGATTTATGACTAGGTCCTGGACACTGCAACAATATTGTGGAGCTGGGTCTCTGATAGAAGTGTGCTGCTAATTGGATCACAGCAGCTAATCAGTGCTCTGCAAAAAAAAAAAATCATCCCACTGGCTCTGTCTGATAAAATGGATGGCTCTCCTTCTATACCGAATCAGAGAATTGAATCCTGAAATCAAATCCAGCTCCCGATTAATATCATAAAGGTTACTAATGCTCCTGTCACAAACCCAATCTAGGTGCTATGTGTTGAGTTGATCTTGTATTCAAGCATGATTGCTCAACTGAAAAAAGGCGATAGCCTGGCTTGAGTGTCCCAGACCTGGGTGTGGGTGTACTACCAACACTATCTAGTCAGGTGCTTTCATTGTAGGGCATAAGCAGTGCCACAATTGCAAAGATAGTTAATTCAGACTGTTTACTACGCAGCATATCAAAGATTTTTTTTTTGCATTCCCTCACAAAATCACAGCCTCTGTGTAGTCAATTGTTGCAGAGACACACTGGTTTCCCAGCACGAATGGACTAGACAGACCAATGAGCTTTCCCCTTTGAGTTCCCGCGAGTATCAGTGCTTTCCTTTCCTTCCTTTCAGGAATTTACAAACGTTCACAACAAATCAATAAGGCTATTGATTATTCATTGTACAGTGTGTTGTTGGTGTTAAGCTGGCACAGAGAGCAAAGACAGCTCCTGCAAGCCAGCCGCATCCCATCTGGTGACTGGTGGCACAGAGAAAGGAGAGAAAAGGCAGCGAGAAAGAGCGTGAGAGAAAGCCAGATGAGTGAGAGAGGTGGCAGGGCATCTCCGCAGGCATGGGAAGTACGCATTTCTGCTACGTAAGGGTATGGCAACGTGTAAAAGAACTGACTCACAGGGAACAGGAGGTAGCTACTACGTAACAGAGGTTTCCTTGGCTCTGTGACAAGAAGAGCAGTAAGGTAATACATGATTGCTGTTCTAATGCTGTGACTATGCAAACGTCTGTGATGCATCCACTCATTTTGCAGTCGTGTAGCGACTGGAACGTGAAGGAGAAAAAAAGATTGTGTCGCATTCTTGTAAGTAAACCTAACTGCATGCAAAAAGGATTGTGAGCTCCTGTTTGAGACGTACTAAGAGATTTTTTTGAAAAGGAAGGGAGGCATAAAGCATTAAGAAGCCGTAGCATGCCAAATGTTTTATTATAAAAAACGGAAGAGGGAGCGAGAGAAGGGAAGAGAAAGCACAGCTTGGCCCAGTGCCAACCCCAGTGAAATGAATGATAGTGTTGAATAATGGTACGCCATTGATCCAGCCACTTGTTTCAGAGCTATGATTGTCCCTGAGTCTTAACAGGAATTTCTGTGCATGTGTACTCTGGGGCTGCAGGAGAAAACCAATAAGTCACTACTGCTGACGACACTGTGAGGGAGGAGTGGGTTGCCAAGTGAGCATGCCCATGTTGAAGTGGTATTCTACTGTATAAATACGGGCGTTCTGTCTTCTCAATGGGAATTTCTCATGCACCAGTTCCTATTTTATCAAAAGGTTTACATTCTCCCCAGTCTATCAAAGTTTGCATTAAAAAGGGGCCAACCCTCTCATGTTTTATCCATAGCGAAATAACTTTTCACAATTGCTGGCAGAAACAATCTGCTATATACATCAAAGTCTGAGAATCAGCATTTTGCTAACAGGAAATTACATAATAAAGGCTGGCATCAGGGAAAGACATCCGCCAATTGCTGTAACAGCAGTGCTACTCACCTTTACAAAGTCTGGGTCAAGCACGGAGAACTGTCTTGTCGAGGGAAGGCAGAGACTGTCTGGATGTGTGTGTGTGTATGTGTGTGTGTGTGTCTGTGTCAGTGTCAGTGTCTGTGTGTGTATGCGTGCGCGTGTATAATGCATGCAAGAAATTAGCAATTAAACATAGCAGCCACTGCTATAATACAAGGCTCTAGGAAAGAGAAGCTGATCTGAATTTATAATGCAGGGACTGAATTAGCATACTAACGGGGTTGTGTCACCGAAAGCATTCAACAGACACTCGCCTGCCACCAGCCTTTGTTTTACTGGATGCTGTTGAAGTGAGAGACGGCTGACTGCGCAGCGGCATCTGTCGAGTCTCTGTGTATAAACGCGGATTCATTAGACTTTTACTCAGATTAGAGCGACACACTTCACACATAACCTTGCAAATGTAATAGGAGTGCAAGGATTGCCTTATTCCACTATAATTAAAATATTTTACATGATAATAGTCATTTACAATTGTTAAACACGATGCAATTATTTCCCTTTGAACTTACATTGTACAATGGAGCTCATTTGGTGTTTGCAAACCTTAAAAGAAGCTCCTGTGGATTGAATTATTCCAGAATTTTTCAAATTATTTTCCTGCTTGTCATTGTACTTTGACAAACTTAAAATTCATTTAAGAAAGAGACAAAACTAAAACCAATGAAGAGTTTTCCTGATAGAAATACCTTATAGTCAGTGAATTTTAATCTGCAAAATGGCATCACTAAAAAATACAAAATATCTACAATAGCGGCCTTGTGTAAGATGTAAAAGAAGCCCATAGACAAATGGAATTTATTGCTCCCAGTGACCTGACCTGATTACCGATAGATTCGTGGGTAATTTTGATGCAGTAAATCGCTGAGAATCTGGAAGCCGGGAAATTTCCTGCCTGTTCCACAGCTCAGTCTGTGGCAACTATTCAAGCATGTCGAACCTTCTTCTGGTTACAAAAACTAATACTGAATTTGGTAAATACCTGTAGGAGAAAGCTTGTAAATAGCAAAAAAAATCATTGTTTTTTTTAGATTTTTAAAATGAAAGTGGTGCACATTGCCAAATAGAATACGAAGCATCTGTTTGAGCAGGAAGTAGACATATCTTGAAGACATAGCCCTTTTAGAAGTACTAGCTTTTAGGATAAAAACTTGATTTTCATCTGAGGTCTCCACTTTGAGCCATGAAGTAAATTACCTCCTTTCATTGGCATTAATAGAGAAATACTGCTCATCCATAGACCAGAATCAATTGTCTTGTGTCCTCAATTCATGTTTTCTACATGAGGAACTGCAGTACCAGACCAAGGCAGCTCTCACTACCGTCTCCTGTCTTCGTTCAGGTCACCACCCTTTCCACCACCCCTCCCCCCAGCCCCCTCAGACGCTACTGGGCCGTAAATTGATCCCGAGAGTTTGGATTCTCTTAAATAGTTAGCCCTTTCCGCTCCACACTGCAACAGAAAGGAGCTGATCCACTGTCATTTAGTGAGAAGATTACTGCATTTGTATCCCATAATGATAAACCTCCTGGCCACCTGGAGGAAAAGAAACAGTATCATGATCTCCACCTCTTAGGTAGCTGTTTCTGAGATACTATTGCCAGGATTTACAATTTGGGACTTAAAGGTATAGAGGTCCTAGGAGAAATTCCTAACTGGTACCTTATTCCAAAAATACTTCCTACTGGAAAAATCGCATAATTTATGCAGCAGCAAAGCCTTTTCCCTACCCTTCACAACAATGTCCAGCAAACGCTGAAAGTTTGTAAGTTCATTTTGCATAGTGTTAGGGGCCTGAGCAGTTTGTGTTCAATTGGATGAAGGCTGGAAACTGGCAACTGCCAGAGCGGAAGCCCATGAAATATGAATGCCTGTAATACACAGACACAACAGGCAATAAAATAACCGCCAAATATGCAAGACAGTATCGGATAGATTTCAGCTCCTGGTGTAGAACCTTCACACTCTGGGAATGCATGTCAGGAATTTGGAAGCAAAGGTCAGAAGGGCCCACGGAAGTTTATGCTATTTAGTTAATAGACAGTAAACCCTTTGGAGCGTGATAAACTCTGACCCTGAATTTGCGATTTGCACTGTTGGCAGGTGAAACAGCACTAGGAGTGCCCCTTTGCAAACTCCACCTTTATACTCTTAAAGGTGCAGCCCACATAATCCAAATCATCTAATCTGGGTCATAAACCTTCATTTCTGAATATACCAAACTTCAATTTGGTTGCTGGCAGATGGATGGCACGTTGAATGAGAAAAGATTCAGCTGATTTGGATATTTTAAAGCCATTTCTAAAAGCTCTGCTAAAATCTTTCTGCCAGAGTAAATTTATGCTCTAGCAAACACTGAAACCCAGTTCTTAATTTGGAGGAGTTGGGGTGGCTGGCGACTAAGGTGGGTGACAAAGCAACCAGGCTTTGGCAGTATGGGGCTCCGAGATTTCATTGGCATAGAATCATTTGGTCTCTCGCCTGAAACCATTGGGAAGTCACAGCTTGCCAGCGTGCGAGTGCACAAGGCCAGGTGGCAGGAAGCTGCCGCTGACGGAAGTCACGGAAAGGAGGTCTAGAGGAGCCGGTGATTGAGTGGGGGCTGGAAAAGGGAAATTTAAACCTTCCTTGTGATATTCCGAGGAGCAGACTAGAAATTCAACTCCTCCTGGTCCCAAAAGGAGAGTCAAAGAAACTAAAACAACTTCCCTTCCTCTGTCTTTCCAGGTCCCGCCTTCTATATTGGCCTGCCAGGAAAGCCACAATGTCTTCTCCATGTCAGCTTCTGGTTAAAATAGCAGTTGGGCCCCACTGACATCAGAGACGAGTCTACATATTTGGAAGGAGGACCCTTTGGTTTCCACTGGGTTTCCCTCTTGCCTCTTTAGTTCAGCAGGTTAAACTTGGAAGCTGCAGGAATGGCACACAACCTTTGTGTGTAAGTTCCACAAGTGCTTTTAATTGCAGGCAGGATTAAACTTCCTCTTGAATGTAGAGAAAACCAAACTTCTACAGCTTATTTTTTTTCATTGCATATTGAAGTTTGCAAGCTTGTAGGTGATTATATTGTCAGTGATTGATGGCATGACCTTGTCATTCATCACACAATTAGATATGCTGGTGCAATCAGTCACACATACAGTTGTGTCCTAAAAGGGCCTTTACAGTTCTCTTCTTTTATTTTATATTTTAAACCATGGAAACAAGGAAAAATATACCAGGTTTAGTTCAATATTATTTTGCTGAAAAGAGAGACATGTTGCTGAAGCCTTTTGTCTTGCACGGATCAGGGCAAATACAAGAATGCCAAAGTTCAAACGATCACGACAGGAGAAAAGGGTTGTGATTGGTTGGAAAGTTGACTCTGATTGGCTGAGGCATTGCCATGGAGAAAGCAACGGGGAACTATAGACTTCCCAAGCTCTGGAGTAATTCAAAAAAGGCTTTGGATCTTTTCTTTGCAAAGAACAGGTCTCTGCAAATGAATGTATGTCACTTCTGGCAGACGTAAATGAGCCACTTTATGAGCTTGACTGATTATCTTAAATTGATTGTTAATGCAGCTATTAGCGCACTCAGGATTGTTCAGCAAGTGCTGCCCAATCACGGAATCACATCTAATAGTAGATGTTTCATTTTGGAGTTTTGCAAATGATGGTTGAGTACAAACTGTATTCCGACCATCATGAACAACTGAAGGAACATGCCATTTGATTCGATCAACCAATCAGCCTGCTTACCTGGCATTGCACCAGCACTGAAATTCTTTCATGAGATTTCTCAATTGAGTAGGAGGCAGAAAGTCTTTTTGGACTAATGGCAGCATTGTAGCAGCGTGAAACAGCTTCTTTAACTCGTTTTCACATTTTGCCAATGATTCAGTACCCCTTTTCTCATGCAGTATTAATTGTGATTGTTTGAAATTTGGCATTCTTGCTTTTGTGCTGATGAGTGCAAAATGAAAAGCTTTGGCAACATGTATATACAATATATATATATACACAAGACCCTGAGCGACCTTGACAAGGTGGACGTCGAAAGGATGTTTCCTCTTGTGGGTGAGTCCAGAACTAGGGGGCACTGTTTTAAAATTAGGGGTCGCCCTTTTAGGACAGAGATGAGGAGAAATCTTTTCCCTCAGAGGGTTGTGCGACTTGGAATTCTCTGTCTCAGGAGGTGGTGGAGGCGGGGTCATTAAATATTTTTAAGACACTGGTAGATAGATTCTTCTTAGGCAAGAGAATCAAAGGTTATCGGGGTTAGATGGGAATGTGGAAATCGAAACACAAGATGACCAGCCATGAGCTTATTGAATGACGGAGCAGGTTCGAGGGACCGAATGGTCCACTCCTGTTCCTATTTCTTATGTTCTTATGTCTCTCTTGTCAGCAATATTCAAGTTCTGTACTACCAAGCCACTGTCAATATTATTTATTGATCTACATTTCTATTTTCATAGTTTCTTGAAATGCATCAAAAACTACAGCTACAAAACACTCTTTCCCACAGACTCTTTTAATTTTTGCGATCGAGACATCTCAGATAAGTGAGTTTGGTCAGTTCCTGCTGGTGCTGTTGGTAGCACCATTATCTGGAAGTCAGCCATCTGATTTGAGGAAGGAGAAACTAATGTAGGTTAGGCCATTCTACTGAAGTCTAGCCCAGACCTACCTTTGGGCTGAAAAGAATACATTTTGGCCAATGAAGGAGAGAATTCTAAAAAATTATGCAAATTCAGTTACAATGAATGTGAATGACTAAGTGTTAATTTAACTCCTCTGCAAATTACATTTTGAATTATCTCTCTTGTCTCAGTGTGATAAGCGTTTATTCAAGTCAGCCTGAAAGGACTTCCTGATTCAAACCTATCTCAGTGAGGTATAAAGAGTGATATCCTCAAACATCAGTGTTTTGACCATTATAAGGCAAGGCAATGACAAATGTAACATGAGAAATGCTCAGGTGTACTCCTGGCAAGTGCCGCAACAGAGAAAATCTAATTTGCTTAACCCAAGCACTGAACAGCAAAACTCTGAAAAAATGGTAGCAATTTCAATAGGATTGGGGTGATAGAATCCACAAATAAAGCATATCAGTTGGCCACTACATGTCCAATCAAAATTGTCCAATCTAGGATTATGTCTATTCTGTGGAAAGCACTCACCAGTAGGGTTAGGAATAGTTAGATCTAAGGCAGAATAACCAACTGAAAAAGTGGGAAAACAGCCCTGTGAGAAATATCATATCAATCTCTTGAAACTTTAACTTTCAATATTTTCTATCTTCTGTCCTATTTGCCACAGGGTGGACACCTTCAGATCTGCCAGACAAAAGGTCAACATCTCACCATGTGGGAAATCATGGATATGCACCTACAGCTTGAAGTTCAGTAGCACAGTGCTTTGGAGTTACAATGTGTTGCAATAGTGTTCTGCAGAACTTGAGCTCTTTTCAGAGCCAGCAGAAATCTGAACCTCAAGGTAAATGACAAAGCAGAGCCTCGCCTGATGCTCCAGGTGGAAGAAGTGTACTGACTGAACTATACCAATTCGCTGTGGGGTTATGTACCTCCAAACCTGGATAATGTAACCTGGGAAAATGAGACAGCTAACAATGGGAGAAATTTCCTGAATCTGTTCCTGCACCAAGCAACATAAGCTGAGATTGGCTTTCAGCATTGGATTCTTCCAACAAATTCGTTCAGACATGCCGTCTTAAAAGCTCTTTCCTTTGCCTCAAGTATCAAACTTAGCACAGTACAGGCATCATGATGGACTCTTCTGTATGCCAATACTGAACACCGTCAACCTGCTGATGAATCTGATAATGAGAAAACTCTCGACGTTAGGACAACTTGGATTTCCTTGTCTGGGAAGATATTTATTTCTTGTCACAAAAGGAAAATGATGAGGAAGCAATTCCAGAATTGATGAGAAATGCACAGAATTCTGAGCGACCACATTAACTAATCCAAAGCATGAAATGGAAAGAAAATGTTAGGTCATGTGCATAACAAATTGAACATTCCTTCTCAATTGTCAATAAAAGATGTCAGAAGGATAGTTCCAATATTCTGACAAACTGAAGCAGAGGCCTTTAATATTGAGTGAAAAATGGTCTGTTATGTTATGCTACATGAATAAAGAGGATGGAAAACACAACATATATTGTTAATTAATATACTTCCTTATTCTTAGAGTATTTTAATATTTGGGGTCCACCAATGATGTCTAATCCATCTCTCACGGTGGTCAAGTATGAAAATACATAAAAGTACATCGTATCAAAGCAATTATTCAGAGAGAGAACTATCCAGAGTCCTATCTATGTGTACTATTCCAGAAGGTGTCTATCTGCAGAGTCAAGCACTTTCATTCTATTCTTTTGGAGTATGGAGTGTCTGGTTAGAGCCACAAGACTCATGGATTGAAGTGACTGCACAAATAGAGACAAAGAATATTTGGCACAGATCTAAACCAGCGAACTCTGAAGGCTGCTGATGAAGGAGTTATTCTATCATGCATCATGGGTTTCTTTTTCAGGTTTTGTGCCTTCTCCCAGGAGATTACAATGCTGCTCAGAGTGCCGGGGGTAGGGGGGTGGTGTCTAATCATCATGCTACAGGCATCAAGAATATGGGTCAGGCTTGACAGATTAGCAAGTCCTGCTGAGACCATTGGGCTAAATTGGTATGGAAGGAAAAAGTGGTGTGGAAGGATAAACAGCCATCAAAATAGTCCCTTGATGAAAAATAACAATTTTATGATTGGAATTAAATAGAAGGGATTCATAAATAATCCGAGGAAGGGAACTTGTAAAGTTCATGGGGCAGAATTTTATGTCCCACGGGCTGGCGCGCGCCCCACTCGATCAGGTGTAAAATTGTGCGGGATGACGTCGGGTGAGCATCCCAACATCACTGCGCACTTGCACAATATTTCGCTTGGCAGGCACGCGTGGCAGTTGGAAGCGCGCCCGCCGACAATTAAGCGGGCAACAAAGCCCAAAATGGCGCAATTGTCTGCGATTTTTCATGGCCCGTCCAACCTTATGGTTGGCGGATGGGCCAATCGGCCAGGCAGGCTTTACGTTTTTTATGAAAACGTAAGGGCATTCAAGGGCAGGATGAAGCCTACATTAGGAAATAAAATAAAAAGAAGCATCTGCGAACAGCATTTTTATGAGGTATGCTTTCAGGTGTTTGATTGCGATGCATGGACATTATTTTTTGCAGCTTTTTTGCACTTTATTTTATTATTTGCAGGTCTGCAGCACACTGAGGTAGCTGTCTGCCTTCAGGGAACTCTCTCGAAGTGCTCACCCGCGCCCGTGGTAACGTCATCACCCGCCCCCCTCCTGCCCCCACCCCGGCAGTGCTGAGCCTTTCAGCTCGTGTTTCATGCTGGCTGACCGTTAATTGGCCAGCCAGCGTGAAATCGTGGTCGGGGGCTGATCATGGTCAGGGGCCCGTTTCCCAACTGCTCCTGGGTCTGCTGATCGCACGCGCCCGATGAGGGAAAAATTCAGGCCCATGTTACCAATATGGTCAAGTACTAAAACAGGAGAGGGAACCCTCTGTTGCCTGGTGAATTCTCAGTGGGAAGATGACACTCAATTATGTTGAAGCATTTTTGAAGGAAGTAGGAAAGGGACAGGGGCATGATACTGACTTAAGAGACTGAAGGAATACAATATCTGAGTCAGATATTCCTAGCTCTCATAGTGGTTGGTGCTTTACACAGGATTTTGCGAATTTACAGCGCAGAAACTGATCTATACCAGTGTTTATGCTTCCCATGAGCCTTCTCCAACCCAACATCCTATCAGCAGACCCTGCTATTCTTTGCTCCCCTATGTACTTATCTAGCTTCCCCTTTAATTGCCAGTCTGAACACACCATCCAACTATCCAGTGTAGATCAATAATGGTCTCAATAATGGGAAATGAACAGCTCCAACTGGGTAGTTTGGATCAGTAGAGTTCGCTCCGGGATCAGTCTTGGGATACCAATATTTATTAATGTTTTGATGAAGATATTATTAGAAAAATGTTAAGATTTGAAAATAATTTTATGTTTTGTGAGAATGCAAGATATTTTGAAAGGAACATTGGGCAAAGAGATCTGAGGGCATTAAGTAACTTGGTAAATGAATCACAAATTGCATTTAATATTGGCAAATGCAAGACACATTGTAATTAAGCTAAAGGAAATAGCAAACAACATTAATTCACAAATATACTGTTAAATTAAATACAGCAAAGAAAAGATTTAGGTATCATTACTGATGTGGCAACAATTACCAAGGCCATTGGTGTCCAAAGGGGGCTCCAGTGATATTTCATAGGGCACCATTGGGATATTTGAAGATCTTGTCTAGTTTTGGGAACTGGGTTTTCAAAAAGAGGAGGCAGGGAAGAGAGAGGGATCAAAGACGAGCCACAAGGATGGTGCAATGTCTTAAATCAGTGAACCGTGAAAAGAGGCTACGGCAACTAAATCTGTTCTAACTGGGGAAGATGGAATCAGTGGGGTGGATGGGCTTTTATGTTGAACCAGGAAATGAGAGCTGGAGGATATTATTATTAACCAAGGAAACTGCAAACTATATCTAATTGCAACCTGGCGTGTTTAAAGAAGATTCAACCAAAAGCTTTCAAAAGAGACTCATTCATGATTCAGGTGGCATATAGGGACATAAGTCTGTTACTGAGGCAGGAGAAACATGAGAGTGTTGTTTTGGGGGTGAGGGATAAAAAGGAACTATGCATACTAAATGGGTTAAAATGCCATTTCTCATCCTGACCAAGTTCGGTTCAATAATTTTTTTTCCAATATTGTGCCTAACAATTTTATCAGGTTTTTGTTGCCCCCCTTTGTATATTTTTAATTTAATTTAATACAATGTTCACCTTAAAATCATGTTTAATTAATCCATTGAAAAGAAATGGAAGTAATATTAATAATGATGAATGAGTCTATTTAGTCACCTATAATTCTTGCACAGCTAGATTTCTTTAGCAAATTAAAATGGAGAAATCACCTAACTGGAGGAAACCTGATACTTGATTTCCTCTATTCCGAGTTAAATGTGATTTTAGAATTCTGTCTGCATTTGGTATTTTAAAATGGTCAGGTTTGCTTTTCAAACTTGACTGCATTTCAAATTAGATCAGGAAGTGGGATGGAGCTTAAATAGCAGAATCATTTTACAGTTTCTATGGGGATAATGGCAACGTGTGAAAAGAAAAGCAAAAAGGTCTTTGTCCACACTAATTCTTTATGTAACTGATAAAGCTTTTCTAGTTTAATTTGACTATTAATACCCTTGCCACTTCCACCTTCATCAATAATATTCTACAGACGCTATTGTGTTGATTAGTATCTTTTTAAGAAATATTCTCAGCAGTTAAAATAGGTTCATGTTTTCTGTCTTTGTTTGCTTATCTTTTATATTTGCAGGCAGTTATTAATGTGATGCCTTTCAGTTGTGTGGCTTGTTTATCAGTATAGCTAATTAATTTTGGTACTTTAATGCAGCTCTTGGAGAGCTATTACATCCAGAACGTTACAAGTAAAGAGGGAATCCAATTTACACCTACAAAGAAGTGGCAGCCTGAAATTACAGTGTCGGAGCACTAAATTGACACAAAAGCCCCATTCATGTAGAGCAAAATGGTGTCATTCTATATGACTTCAGTTTGTTTCGCTTAACATAAGGTCTGCATTTTTCCACATTTGCAGAGCAATAGAAAAGTATTGGACCACGCAGGTACTTTGGACAGATGCCAGTGGGGTGAACACATCACCACACTAGCATTCCTCTGTTACTCAGAGCCGCTTAGCGTGCATCAAAGAGGGACTGTGGAGTGATTCAAAGCCAATTTTAAGTATCGTTTACACTGAATTAATCTAGGTAATCATCATTCTGGAGATTTTTAAAAATTCATTCACGGGATGTGGGCTTCACTGGCTGGGCCAGCATTTATTGCCCATCCCTAATTGCCCTTGAGAAAGTGGTGAGCTGCCTTCTTGAACCGCTGCAGACCATGTGGTATAGGTACACCCACAGTGCTGTTAGGAAGGGAGTTCCAGGATTTTGTCCCAGATTTCGACAGTGAAGGAATAGTGATATATTTCCAAGTCAGGATGGTGAGTGACTTGGAGGGGAACTTCTAGTTGGTGGTGTTCCCATCTATCTGCTGCCCCTGTCCTTCTAGATGGTGGTGCTCATGGATTTGGAGGGTGCTGTTGAAGGAACCTTGGTGAATCCCTGCAGTGCATCTTGTAGATGGTACACACTGCTACTACTGTGCATCGGTGGTGAAGGGAGTGAATGTTTTTTGTGGATGTGGTGCCAATCAAGCAGGCTGCTTTGTCCTAGATGGTGTCGAGCTTCTTGAGTGTTGTGGGAGCTGCACTCATCCAGCCAAGTGGAGAGTATTTCATCACACTCCTGACTTGAGCCTTGTATGGTGGATAGGCTTTGAGGAGTCAGGAGGTGAGTTACTTGTCGCAGGATTCCTAGCTTCTGACCTGCTCTTGTAGCCTCAGTATTTATATGGCTAGTCCAGTTCAGTTTCTGGTCAATGGTAACTCCTAGGATGTTGATAGTGGGAGATTCAGTGATGGTAATGCAATTGAATGTCAAGGGGTGATGGTTAGATTCTCTCTTGTTGGAGAGGGTCATTGCCTGGCACTTGTGTGGTGCAAGTGTTACTTGACATTTGTCAGCCCAAGCCTGGGTATTGACCAGGTCTTGCTGCATTTGGACATGGACTGCTTCAGTATCTCAGGAGTCGTGAATGGTGCTGAACATTGTGCAATCATCAGCGAACATCCCCACTTCTGACCTTATGATGGAGGGAAGGTCATTGATGAAGCAGTGGGAGATGGTTGGGCTGAGGACACTACCCTAAGGAAATCCTGCAGTGATGTTCTGGAGCTGAGATGACTGTCCTCCAACAACCACAACCATCTTCCTTTGTGCTAGGTATGACCCCAACAACTGGAGAGTTTTCCCCCTGATTCCCATTGACTCCAGTTTTATTAGGGCACTTTGATGCCACACTCAGTCAAATGCGGCCTTGATGTCAAGGGCAGTCACTCTTACCTCACCTCTTGAGTTCAGCTCTTTTGTCCAGATTGAACCAAGGCTATATTGAGGTCAGGAAGGAGCTGAGTGGTCTTGGCGGAACATAAACTGGGTGTCAGTGAGCAGGTTATTGCTAAGCAAGTGCCGCTTGATAGCACTGTTGATGATACCTTCCATTTCTTTACTGATGATTGAGAGTAGACTGATGGGGCAGTAATTGGCCGGGTTGGATTTGTCCTGCTTTTTGTGTACAGGACATACCTAGGCAACTTTCCGCATAGCTAGGTAGATGCCAGTGTTGTAGTTGTACTGGAACAGCTTGGCTAGGAACACGGCAAATACTGGAGCACAAGTCTTCAGTACTATTGCCACAATAATGGGAGGGTCCATAGTCTTTGCAGTATCAAGTGCCTTTAGCCATTTCTTTATATCACATTGAGTGAATTGAATTAGCTGAAGACTGGCATCTGTGATGCTGGGGACCTCCGAAGGAGGCCAAGGTGGATAATCCACTCAGCACTTCTGGCTGTTGCAAATGCTTCAGCCTTATCTTTTGCACTGATGTGCTGGGCTCTCCCATCATTGAGGATGGGGATATTTGCGGAGTCTCCTCCTACAGTCATTTGTTTAATTGCCTACCACCATTCATGACTGGATGTGGCAGGGCTGCAGAGCTTAGATCTGATCCGTTGGTTATAGGAACACTTAGCTCTGTCTATCACTTGCTGCTTATGCTGTTTCGCATGCAAACAGTCCGGTGTTATAGCTTCACCAGGTTGACAGCTCATTTTTAGGTATGCCTGGTGCTGCTCTGGCATGCCCTTCTGCACTCTTCATTGAACCAGGGTTGACCTCCTGGCTTGATGTTAATGGTAGAGTGGGGGATATGCCGGGCCATGAGGTTATCGATTGTGATCGAGTACAATTCTGCTGCTGCTGATGGCTACAGCGCCTCATGGATGTCCAGTCTTGAATTGCTAGGCCTATTCAAAATCTATCTCATTTAGCACGTTGGTAGTGCCACACAACAGAATGGAGGGTATCCTCAATGTGAATGCAGGGCTTCGTCTCCACAAGGACCGTGCGGTTGTCACTCTTACCGATTCTGTCAAGGACAGATCCATCTGCAGCTGGCAGGTTGGTGAGGATTATGTCAAGGCATGTTTTTCCCTCTTGTTGGTTCCCTCACCAACTGCCATAGACCCAGTCTAGCAGCTATATCATTTAGGACTCGGCCAGCTCGGTCAATAGTGGTGCTACCGAAGCACTCTTAGTGATGGACATTGAAGTTCCTCCACCCAGAGTACATTCTGCACCATTGCCACCTTCAGTGCTTCCTCCAAGTGGTGTTCAACATGGAGGAGCACTGATTCATCAACTGAGGAAGGGTGGTGTATGGTAATCGGCAGGAGGTTTCCTTGTCCATGTTTGACCTGATGCCATGTGACTTCATGGGGTCCAGAGTCAATGTTAAGGACTCCCAGAGCAACTCCCTCCTGACTGTATAACACTGTGCCGCCACCTCTGCTGGGTCTGTCCTGCCGGTGGGACAGGACATACCCAGGGATGGAAATGGTGGTGTCTGAAGCAATATTTGTAAGGTATGATTCCTTGAGGATGACTACGTCAGGCTGTTGCTTGACTAGTCTGTGACACAGCTGTCCCAATTTTGGCACTAGCCCCCAGATGTTAGTAAGGGGGACTTTGCAGGATCATCTGGGCTGAGTTTGCCATTGTTATTGCAGGTGCCTAGGTCGATCCCAGATGGTTTCACTCCTTTTTTGAGACTTTATAGCGGTTTGATACAAGTGAATGGCTTGCTAGGCCATTTCGGAGGGCCTTTAAGAGTCAACCACGTTGCTGTGGGTCTGAAGTTACACGTAGGCCAGACCAGGTAAGGATGGCAGATTTCCTTCCCCAAAAGGACATGAGTGAACCAGATGGGTATTTACAACAATCGACAATGGTCTCAGGGTCATTGTTAGACTTTAATTCCAGATTTTTATTGAAATCAAATTCCACCATCTGCCTTGGCAGGATTCGAACCCCGGTCCCCAAAGCATCACCCTGGGTCTCTGGATTACCAGTCCAGAGTTAAATTGCTTGCTAGCTTTTTGTATCAGAGATGAAACCACTCCAGATAACTTCAGGGAAGTGTAATAAACTGGAACACGTTATCAAAAGGATTTGAAAGTTCGAGAAACAGATTTGGATTCATGAAACTGAAAACCTCGCAATGTAAATTCAAATGCAATGAAGGTATCATGGTAAAACAATATTTACAATTAAACTTAAAAAAATTGTAATTCGACAACTCCAGTTATCTCTTTCTTTTTGGAGTTGGCATCTGAAAGGTACATTATTACTGATTTTTCTCAAGCCAGGAGGATCAGAAGTGTCCCTTGAGTTTGCAGAAAACTAATCTAGGCCCCTGCTAATGAACCCTTGTTCTATCTTTTTTGGGGCTGGGCTGAACTCTGGGCTACCCAATATTGCATTGGGTCCAGAGACTTCAGGCTACTCCGGGGCAGTCATTTTCAACTGGCAGTATATTGAGATAGAATTAGTAAGCATTTAGAAATTCATTGGTTAATCAAGGGCAGTCAATCTAAAAATGTTAAAAGGCAAGTAATTTTTCACAAATTTAATAGTGGTCTTTTTTGAAGAAATGATTCGATGGATAAATCAATCAGTCAACTGAATGCTGTCAATGTAGTGTATAGGGATTTTCAGAAGTCAGTGATAAAGTATCTTACAAGAGGCTTGTTAGAAAATTTCAGATGTATGGAATTAGATAAAATGTAGCAGTGTGGAAAGAAAGTTGGCTGACAAAGAGGAAACAGAGATAGGATAAATGAGCGTTGCTTGGAACTGGTGTACATCATGTTCTCTGCAAATGGAGATGATTTGAACTTCAGCTAGGCAAACACAAATTTCAAAATTTACTGACAATACCAAGGTAGGAATTTTAGCGAACAGCAAGGTAGACTATATAAACTACTAGAAGACACAGCTTGGTGGATTGGGCGAAGAGGTGGCAGGTGCAATTTAATATGGATTAGTGTGAAGTAATAAATATTTAGAGGGAAACAAGAAATTGGATTATATACTCAAATTGAAAACACCGCAGGTGTTAGTGAACAGAAGACCAAAGTGTACAGGTCAGTGCAAGTGCAGGTAGGTAGAGCTGCAAAAGAAATAATAACATTTCGGGTTTAAAAATGGGGCACAGTGTGCTAGGGTAAAGAAGTGATGTTATATTTATGGAATGCATTGATTAGGTTACAGCAATGTACTTATAAGGAGTTTTGATAGAGTGAATATATAAAGGTCATTTCCTTTGTTGGGGAGTAGTGATGAAATGTCATCAATTTAAAATTATCACGAAGAGGATGTGATAGAGAGGTTAAGAGAAATTTCTTTACAGAGGATTGGTGAAGCATGGAATGTTTTGCCACAGGCAGTGGTTGAAGCAGAGATTGTTGCTCAGCGAAAATTGGTAAATATTTGAAGCAGAGAAAGGTACCACTATAGGGAGAAAACCACAGGGCAATGGGGATTAGTTTTGGCTTGCTTTAGCTCAGAGTTGGGACAGACACAATGAACCAAATGGTTTCGTTCTGAACTGTACACTTCAATAGTTCAAGTATCAGTTAAACAGTAAACACGAAAAACACTGAAGATGCTTTTAAAACACATAAATGGATTTGTGCAATCTAATTTTCTCCATGTACTTTGAGGAAAGAGTTATCTCAAATATCACTTTTCACACCATTTTTCTTTACAAACCCTAACTTCTTTAAACATGCAATACATCTAAATTAAGAGGATATGACTACAAAGCTGAAGAATTTATTTTACGACTCTGTCAAAAAAATGTGTGGATTTTAAAATGAATTTAACAGTACAGACAGCCAATTAACATTGAATACACCATATTCTTTTGAATAATATGTGGCACATAATGGATCTTATTTCACTAATGCTAACTCCACTTCGTGGAATGAAACATTGTCTCCTGAAGTCACCTACATGATACCCCTCACCCTAACACCATAACAAGTTTATAGCTAATTTACAAATGTGACCACTAGTGTTTCTGTTTAACTTGAGAAGCTTTATAGGTTCACAAGGGTCCTTCGGCTCATTTTACAACAACACCAAAGACATACTTACTATAGATGAACTAATTATTACACTGGCTAAGCAATAATATTGTTTGTTCCACCCTTGGGCTAGAATCCTGTGACGTGACTGGCTAAAATAACATCAGTTAAATGGCATAAAACAGCTTCACCTGCTAGCTTGCTTCAAGCAGGCAATATCTTACGTGGGATCAAACGGCAATGCAGCACATGGTTGTTGCCATTTGACACCACCCATCTAGAGTTCTGTTAATATGGTATGTTATATTTGGAAGTGAACCTGGAGTTGATTTAGCTCTGAAGAGAAAAAAAACCTTTGTGATAAAAGTCCTGAAGTTTGAACCCTGCAGTAAATTTTCACCTTGATTAACAACCTTTTGCTAAGACAGGCTTTCCCCTTTTGAGGCCCAGCATGGTTTGTGATGCTTAGACTGAAGTGTTTACCTATATAAGCTGAATAAATAAGCAAACAACCAAACAGATCATGAATGAGAGGAATGACGAAAATTGGGCCTAGGGATGTCCTTAATCTCTATTTGGCAAACCAGGTGGGCTTGTTAAAAAGCTATTAACATTTGGACAATCCAAGGTTTGCACATTTAAGTTCCCACAAAAAATGTCAATTCTTACACGAAAACACAAATGGTAGAAAACCTAGGCCAGAATTGTACGTTGGGTTATGCGGGCACGCGCCCGACCCGACAGCACGCGCAATTGCGCGAGAAGACGTTGGGGTGCGCGTCCCGACATCATTGCGCACTCGCGCGATATTTCACTCGGCAGGCAAGGAGGCAATTGAGATCGATTTTACGTGGCCCGTCCACTTTTACTGGCGTACGGGCCAATCGGCCAGGCGGTCTTTACACTTACACTGAAACCTCGATCCGAGGCGGGGTTAAATGTCCAGTGTGAAATATAATAAAAAAAGTTATCTAGGGACTGATGTTTTTTGAGTTCTGCTGTTAGGGGCTTGAGTGTGTTGCATAGGCTCAGTGGGGTGCATTTTTTTCTTTTCATTTAATCTGTCCAGGTTTGCAGGTCCCTGAGGCAGCTGCCTGGCTTCAGGGAGTTCTTAGAAGCGCCCACCTGCACCCTCACTTTTGTCGGCGCCCACCCTCTTCCTGCCGCCCCTTGGCAGCACTGAGGCTTTCTCGGCGCGCGTTTCACGCTGGCTGACCATTAATTGGCCAGCCAGCATGAAATTGCACTCGGGGGCTGATCGCAGGCGGAAGTGCATTTTGCATCCGCTTCCAGGCCTGCCGATCGCGTGTGCCGATGAATGTAAGATTCAGGCGCTAATTGTTACAATCATCCCTAAAACTAGAAACACCATTGACACAAGAGTTTGTCTACAGAATTTCCTCTGCTTGTTGTTTGAGGTTGTAATTGGAAAATAAGTACCTTATTACATTCAGACCAATCAGACAGACTACAATGGTGTTTGCAAGCTCAGTACCTTCCTATGGTATGAGGAGGCTTTTGCATAAACCCTCGTAACTTTCTTATCCTGATATTTGCCCACTTGTTAAAAGAGTTGCATGGAAGAGTCCACTTCCCCGTCATCACTCCCTTATCTCTTTTTTGATCCATTCACCTTCACTACTTTTTTCAGGTCCTCCCTTCTGCCTAATCAGAAAGGACAGGTTCCCCCTGGGTCAGTAAACCTTGAAATATCTTGTCACATACAGATCTCTGGGACCAAATCAACGTTGATGCAGGACCTTGGGACCTTGGAGTTTCAGGCGTACAATCCAAGCAAAATCCCTGTATGTTTTGGAGACTTGGACAACCTACAGCAGACACCTGAAAGCACTGAAGAAATGTCACCAGCGGTGCCTTCACAAGATCATCTAAATCCAGTGGCAAGAAAGGTGGTCCAGCAGCAATGACCTCTGCCAAGCCAACATGCCCAGCATCAAGGTGCAAATAATTCAAAACCCAACTCCTTTGAGCAAGACATATCATTCGTATAAGTGATATCAGACTCCTGAAGCAACTGTTCTTCTTGCAACTTGGTTGATCAAGAGATGCCCCAGTGGACAGTGGAAATTCTTTAGGGGTATCGTCAAAAGGTCAAACATCCTTGCCAACTCACTGCACTCCCTAGCTTGTGACTGGCCAAAATGGAGAAGGCGCATTCAGGAAGGGACCAAACACACCGAGAGACTTCATTGGAAACACACAGAGATAAGGTTGAGGCAACGGAGAGAGCACATAAACCTCCAAACACCTCATCTACCCAACCCTTCCAGCACCACCTGCCCCACATATGGCAGGTTCTGTAGATCACACATTGAGCTTACCAGCCATCTCAGAATCAATTGAACCAGAGCAAAAACAAGTCATCTTTGATCCCGAGGGACTGCCTAAGCAGAAGAAGCTCAATGCTCTTTGTGCACAGGTTGTCAGTCATTCTTCTGCGTAACAACAGTGATTACACTTCAGAAGTACTTGCTTGGCTATTGGTAGAATTATGAGGGTGATTAAATTATTATATTTTTGCACTGTGTCTTTAAGTTTAGGGTAATATGAATGGGTCATATGATCTGTTCTGAAGTCCACCTGACAGCAAGCTTGGGTGGTTTAATTGTTGGAGATTAAAGGGGGCCCAGATTATTTTACTGGGAAAATGGTATAAGGTGTTTATGCTTGGACACAATGGCAGCAGCCTGAGTGCTAACAATGGATAGATTGTGAGTCTCCAAGGTTCCAGAAAAGTGTTGAGAATGTTGGGTTGTAAAGAGTTATGCTTTTAACTGTCCATGTAGCTCCAAGATGAAAGAGAGTTGGGTTCTCAATGATAGCTAGTCAGCATCTCTACCTGGATACGAGGTGCATGTGATTTTCATTGCCATGGAAATTGGCTTTGAGAGTGGAAGGCTTTCTGAGATATCCCTGAAAATTCACAGACACAGTTAGTTTGCCAGGGTTGGGGAGTGAGGGAGCAGCTAGAGGCCAAAAATCTCTACGGTTCACCATGTAGAAATGTTGGTGGAAACTCACGCTGAGGCTGGAAGGACCAAATTCGTGGGGAGTTAAAATGAGTCTGGAAGATTTGCCTAGCTTTAGCTAGAGGGAGAAGTCTCCAGGAAAACTGGTACGGTGAAATACAATTCTGGAGTTAAAAGTTTCCAGGCTGGGAACAGAAAAGATTGGAAATAAACCCTTGGGAGTGAGGATTTATTTTGGACTGATTTTGAGAGAATTGAATGTCTACTTAAAAGACAGTGCAACATATACCTGTGAATTGGGTGATAAAATAAAAAAAAGTGGTGGGGGAATGTTCTGAGATTTATAGTATAAATTGCCCACAAAGAGAATGTTTAATCAATAGAGTCTTTAGTTACAGTCACCATCTTAAAATGTGAAGTCTTGTTATATCATTCTTTCAAACTATTAACTGGAAGCAGTTTGAAGTAAAGCACTTTGACATATCCAGAGGATGAGAAAGTTAGAAAAGAAAAAGCAAGCCTGCGTTTATATAACACCTTGTATGACATTAAGATATCCCAAAACATGTCACAGCTAATTAAGTACTTTTGAAGTGCAGACAATGTTTTTTTTTATTCATTTATGCGATGTGGGCATCACTGGCTAGACCAGCTTTTATTACCCATCACCCTAATTGCCCTTGTTCAGGGAGCATTTAAGAGTCAACCACATTGCTGTGGGTCTGGAGTAACATGTAGGCCAGGCCAGGTAAGGATGGCAGATTTCCTTCCCTAAAGGAGTGAACCAGATAAGTTTTTACAACAATTCACAATGGTTTTGTGGTTATTATCAGGATTTTAATTCCAGATTTTTATTGAATTCAAATTTCACCATCTGCCATGGTGGGATTTGAACCCAGGTCCCCCAGAGCATTACCCTGGATCTCTACTAGTCCAGTGACAATACCACTACACCACAACCTCCCCATGTAGGAAAGGGCAATAGCCAATCTGCATATAGCAAAGATGTACAATCAACATTGCCATAAATGATTATAAAATAAATTAAAGTTTACTAAGACTTCAATAAAGCACTAGATATATTATTGTAATTCATTTTTTCATGTTCATGTTATTTTAAGGATAGAGACTGGTGTAGTTCTTAAGTTGGGTGCATTTGGCAACTTGGCTGAAAATTGCATTCATAGGGCGGAATTTAATGCTTGTGGTAGTGGACTCATCCGTCAGCTGGAAGGCCAGTGACGACTCCACCACAACCATTTCTGACAGGATTTAATTCCAATCAGGCAGTCTGCTGGTTGCTTTTGGGGTTCCTGAATTCTGCAGGAGGAATTTCCTGAGAGCTGCCAGCAGCGCCACCATGATGTGTGGTCACTGCCAGTACTGCAGTAGAAGGAGGATCATTGCTGGAGCCCTAGAACATAGCTAAGTGTGGCGGGACCGCAGTGCCAGTCAGCGAGGACCTGGCGAGGGAGGTGGGTTGGTGTAAAGGGCAGGAGTGGATGTCCTCCCACGGGTCCCTTCCTTTCCAATGGAAGGTGCCCAAGGAGTGTCCTCCCTACCAGGCTGCTTGCCCACCAGGGTTTACATGATGGCTCGTCCACATAGCGTGGCTTCCACTGGTTGGATACCAGCAGTGGTAGGATGAGGCCTTTAAGTGGCCACTTAAGGGCTTCAATTAGTTTTCAGGTAGGAAGGACACGCTTGACCCTTGATCAAATTAATTTGCATATTGCCAAATGGAAAATGTTTCATGGACCAGTGTAATCAGTGTTTTATTACATAATTGTGTGTTCTTTTCTTGCTGTAAAAAAATATTCCTCAATATATTTAAAAGTAGTACTTTGGCACCATTTTATTAAGAAGCTGAAAATGGGTTGATTACAAAAAATAGTCAAGTTTTTAGAGTATCTAGTCCCACCAGCTGAGAGTTTCAATTAGCTGAAAATGACTTTAAAAACTACACAAAACCATGTCCTAGTTTAATTGATGCTCGGTTTCTTGGTAAGTTAAACATTTTTTAATATTTCGAAGCTTTTCAAAGATGCACATTATCCTCATACTTAAAAAAAGATTCATTTTAAGGGCCTCCTCGAAGACCCAGATACAAGTGCAATTAATGGAAACTAGCCATGGTGATTAATTCAATCTGGTTGTATGGCCAATTTTGTGAGTGGGGCCTGCTTCCAGTGCAATGTGTTTTAAACAAGGCACAAAGGATTGTGGAAACTCGATTTACACTGCGCAGAATTTGCACTTGAAATTCCTTGATCTTTTGCATGGGCTTGGCGGTTTTCAGGTGAACTGCATTGTAAAAAAAATCAGTATAATTTCACAGAAACACCAGGCTACTTTATTTTAAATAGCATGGTGTAGTAACTTTACAGAATGCAATCCCAAAGAATGTTAAGGCTGGAGTTAGACTGCATGTGGTACAAAACCAATGTGAGACAACTTGGGAGATGGAGGCGGAAGGGATTTGAATAAGTGGAGCATAAAAACATTTGGAATTACCTTGTTTTTTTGGAAATATAAGGACTTATACTGCCATTTTTCACTAATGTGCACTCAAAACCACTTTGCATTATTGCTGAAGTGACAGTATAATTGTACTCTAAGTGATGGAAGAGATGTCTGTATTCCAAAGATGTCAGTCTAATTCAGTATAAAAAGGGTTAACTTTCTCTAGCTTAGACACATGTTTAGGTTTGGACAAAATGCCTCCAGGATGGCATTAACCTCTATTTAGGTTTTGCACTGCGCTATTTTCATTTTATTGCAATCAATAAAACATTACAGCTGTGTGACATTCTCCGAGCAAAGAACACATGAAACAAATGCTGTTCGGTAAAAGACTTAAATAGAAATATTTTTAAAATGTTGCCAAACACCACACAAAAGTGAGCCTCTAAAATAACTTCATATCAGCTGGAACTCTGGTCTGTGCTAAAAGCATTTCAGGAGACATGAGCCCCTAAAGAAGTAAATGTTGTAGGTAAGAGAACTTGCAAGGTTGAACCTCATAAATCAGATTGGGTTGCGCCATCTGTAGACAGCAGCACGTATCCCAGAGATACATGTGTTCTCCATAGTTCATCAAAGCCTTGCAGAAGCTTCTTTTTAGTTAGTTTAGTAACCTAGAAAAGTGGTTGGCACCTACATAGTAATTTATGAGAGTCATTGACCATGACAAAGTGTATTTTTATTATAAAGGTAAACAGAACTCCTCAGCAGCAAGAAAGGATCTGGCTATTATGCACGCAAATATATTTCATTCTTGTAAAAACACTTTTGTGCAGACTTCCTATCACCAATGAAAAGATTTGATTTTGGTATTATTATTTCATTTGGCTTCTGTCCAGAGAAGAGAGTCTCCAGATTGTATGTAGCCAAAGCTAACACTGTGTTGGTGGACTGATGACCGAGCAGGGGTGCCTGCTGTCTTATGCCCCAGAGGTGTTATGATTCAATAATTTTATTCATTTAAAAGACTTAGAAAGGGTCATTAAGAACAAAGGTGGAATCTCATGTAAAATGAGTTTGTGGTAGCTCAAGGGGAAGAAATTCCTTTCACCACAGGACTAGGCGCTACTGGTAGGCTTGAGAGCTACACTGAAACCTTTATGAACAGTGGAAAAGCAAATATTACTCATTGTAATCGAGCTGCTTCCTTCATAACACGAGAAAGCGAAAAAGGCAGGCTGAGCAGCACTGGGCACATCAAATTTAGGATGCACGCTTAAAAGATAACTATGGAGTTGCCTAGATAAATAAGAAAGCAATTAGCAATAATAAATTGCAACCTTTGTCTCAATTCATAGACCCAATGAACATCTTCCAATCCTATCAAACTCCAGCTGTTCTGTTTCTGCTGCTACTGAACTTAATGTATGTGCTTGCCTCCTTCAGTCATGTCCCTAATGCAGGAATGAACATGCCAATTGACTCCTGATACGTCTTCAGTGGGTGTTAGAAGGACCCAGTGGCATAAAAGTTCTAGGTTTTGTTGTGTTCACTTTTAATGACTGCATTGAGTCCCCTGTAGGTCTTTTTGCAAAAGATGGGAAAGTTAGTCACGTCATCTTTGTAACATCAGCCGCTCATGAAGCACTTCCGCAGCCTGGTCAAACTACGCATGCCTTGGTCTGTAAGGCCTAACTCTAAGGCAATTAGATGGCATAATACTTGACCGTCCCGATCACAATCTGCTCCACCATGCCCACAGAATATCCGATTTCTAAGCTCAATAGCAGCAAAGTCCTCTGTAACATAATCCAACAGTTACCCACTGTTGCAATTATAAACAAAATTCTGATCTTTGCTGAACTGAATGCCTACACTCACAGGATCTTCAGAACGGAAAGCTTGCTATGATTTACAATGGAATTCTCACTGTTTCAGCTTAACAACACCATTAACAGCCACTTTAGTACTCAATTAAATTTCTCAGTCATTTCATACACTCTTTTTGTTGATTACCTACAGTTTTCAATTGGGAGGCATACAAGAAGCAATGTCACAGATTTTAGGATATTCGAACCAGCCCTGGACTCATCACCATAACTGAACTTACTGCTAGAGAATAATGTGTTAAAGCTGTATCCCATTATGAATAGTTAACAGTACAAATATAACTGTTAAAATATTATGCAGTACATTAAGTACATCTCAGTGATTGTTAAGTATTTCTCTTAATATTCATTCTAATTGAATTGTATTAATGGAGACAAGTGATTTATCTGTCTATCTAGAAATCGTTTGTCTTGCATCGGTCGGTTGCAGTTTTGTTGTTGTTAGCATTGAAGTATAAGGCAGTGTCTTAGTTATGAGTTAAATGAGGCCATTTCAGTCAAGAGGCCAAGATTACACAGGGGCATTTCCATGCAATCTTGGTGTTACTTTGGTGGACTTTTTATAATGGCACTGCCCACAAAAAGGCCTTCTCAAGTGGCCTCACAAGCCACTCAGTTGCATCAAACTGCCATTCAAAATGAAGGCACACTACCAAATAAGAATTGGCATGGATTACCTGCCTTGCTAGCAATGCCTACATCTTGAGAATTAATATTAAAAAATGCTAAAGTTACTTTAAGGGAAATTGGTCAAGGATAGCATCATTTTCAGTGCTGGGATTTGGCTATGAATCTAGCCAGACTAATGGGGTTAAAATCTCTTCTCTATTAAGATATTGCATGGCGTGTTTGAACAACCCTAACTCAGCTAGAAGCAGGTGAAAATATTTCTAACCAACTTGCTAAATCTCACTAGCTAGGGACTAGAAAAATTCACACAGTATGAAACACTCCTTTAAGTTTAGGTACAGCGTGAGTGAAGATCGGCTTTGCATGTGGTCCTTGTTTTACCTAGCCTGGGACAGCTTGGTGCAGAGTAGAAAAGCATTCCAGAGGTCATACCTAGTAAAGCTATTTAAATCAGGCATTGAATTCCTCATGTTGTGAATTATTGGCCTGACCCCATGCCCTCAAATTATGCGGGTAAGCCCTTAGCTGTCAATCCATGCCAATATTTTGAATTTTTTCTGAAACTCTTTGATTACGTTTACCTCCTCATAAGCACTATCGAAACATTATGTGCATCATGGATAGCAATCTGACGGAGAAGTATTCATGTGAATACTTGGCACAGATTCAATTGATTCAACTTAATGGATACAGAGGCCTAGATTTTTGCAACGACAGAGAGCCTCTCCATCATTGTGAAAATGGCGGAAAAGGCCAGAAATTGGAAGTCCTGCCCCTGAATACAGCACCTGCCATTTTTTGCTGGGTGGGAACAGGCCTGGGTCAGGATTTGTACATGCCCATTTTGTGGATTTTCTGCCAATATAAAGCAGCAGCTGCTTCCACTCATGTATAATTTTGGTGATCCAGGTGTGGGAAACATGACGTGCGCAGGTTAGACCTGGTAGGAGCAGGTCTGAACTTTGTGCAGTCCTTTGGAGAGGTGGGATACCATTTTGGACAGATAGGCTATCCCTTTGGATATGGTCCCGGGATACTTTTGAGGAGACCAGGTGCTCTTTTAGGAGGGTCAGGTGCTCTTTGGGATTGTTAAACTTAGGCATGATTGTGTGTAAAAATGCATAAATGGTCAAGCTCATTGGAACTGTCAAAAGTGTCCAAATGAACTGCCAATGGCAACTGCCCAGCTGTCAAGGCATTTAAAACTTTTGCCCTTTAAATCTTTGAAAATTTTTTCGGAATGTTAAAAAAAAACGATTGCTTGCTATTTCATTCCATCTGTTGACATAAGCCTGAGGGCTATGGCTACTGGATTAGTGCTGCATGACTGATTTTACAACCTTCCATTATCACAGTAGGGTTCCTGCTATTTCACAGTTTGATTAACAACTCCAAGTGATTATAGACTCTTTGAAGTGGGGCTATGAATTCCAATGCTTGTTTTCATCAGGGATTATGCACTTGAATGAAATATTTGTTTTTACAAGGGATTATGTAGCTGAAGGAATGTAAATGTAGTAAAATTTTTTATGAATGAGTGTTTTTGTAAATAACGGCTGCAATAGATACTTCAAAATTCATATTATTTCATCTTAGCATGGCTACTGAGGTCCGTCCCTGATGGATACTGGATGAGTTGGTATTATAGGTGAAAGGGCAAAGGGTGGTAGTTAGAGTCATGAGTTGGCACAAGGTTGTCATGGGGCTATAAAGCACCCATGTGGGTGGGCAGAGGGGCATAAGTTGGTATGGAGGGTATAAGAGGCCATGGGGGAGTAGGCAGAGGGGAATAGCTTGGCATGGAGGGTATGAAGGGCTGTGAGGAGTGTGTGGGGGCAAGAGGTTGCATGGAGGGTATGAGGGGCCATGGAGGGGTGGGCATAGGGGCATAGGTTGGCATGGAGGGTATGAGGGGCCTTCGGGGTGGTGAGCATTGTTGTATGTTGTACGTTCAGTAGGTCTCATGAAGAGGTCCTGATGCTTGTAAGGTTGAATATTAAATCTGGTCATGGGTCTCTTTACATCACTCTGTGGGCAGTACTGTTTCCCAGCACCACATTAACCCTTGCTGTGCCAGATACCTTTATACTACACCTCCCCCAAGTCTTCACTCAATGTATTTACAATACAATCATGCTACCTCTTCTCTCCCCGCTCAAGTCTCTGACTCTATAAATTTGGATGTTCTGGAAGCTTGATAATTCTTCCAGATCTCGTTCTGGCCATATTCAGAGGAGTGGTAGGCTCTGTTGATTTGGGCAACCTTTGTTGATTCAGAGTTTGAGTTGTAGTCTGTGTTTCTGGCACTTTGTTGTCTTCTTCTAAAATGCTTTTCTCTCTCCTTGGAGTTGAGCTTCTCTTTTTCAACTCCCATCTGCTCTGTTCGGCGAGCACTGGCTTGTCCTGTTCTTTCCAGGGAGAGTGTTCACTCCGTTTCATTCATGGTGCAAACCCAGTTTTTTTTTCCCATATGGTCTGCCGTGATCTTTGTGGGAGTTGTAGGTGTCTCCCCCTGTCATTTGGATGTTCCTCATCTTGCAATTTGGCTTTTACCACCTCACTGTGTTCTTCCATGTGTCTCCGTGCCTCGCTGAGGTGTGCTCTGGTGAGTTGATGCTCGCTAGCTCCTTGCCCATGTATCGTCTTGTAGCTTTGTGCATTGATTGGAGATTGCAGTGTCTGTGCTGTGGTGTGTACAGGTAGTATGACAGCAACTGCTGGAGCCTGGGGTTGGGGCTCATTCTTCTGTTGCTGGCCATTTTCCTGTGTATCTTCCACTCGAGGTGCAGTGGTGATTACCTGAAGGCTTGGCTGGTGTGACCAAAGAGGAGCTTCTGCCACCTGCAAGGAAGTTGGACAAACTGGCTCTTCGAAGAGTGAAAGCAATTCAGAGCTGAGGTCCCAGTCAGAAGTCTGTTGGACCTCTCAGAAACTTGCAGTTCCATGGAGTTGATGTTGGAGGTTGTCTTGATGTCTTCTGCCATTTTAAGAAGCTTAAGGGTTGCACAGGCATCTCTGCTCAAGAGAGGAAAAGATTGGTTGCGGATGTTGTTCATGACTTCGAACATCTGCTTGTCCCAATACCTTAATGGTTCTAGGATCATGCCTATGACTAGAAGTAAGATTACTCCAGGCCCGTGGAGTGGCCTGTTGTTCATGGCCCCAGGTCTTCCAGCCATGGTTCCATATCTGAGAGGACCATAACACTTGCTCCTGTGTCCAACTTGAAGTTGGTGAGGTGACCATTTACTGAGATATCCGCATTCCAGAAAGAGAATCCAAGATTCTTGACCTCACCCAAGGAGCACAGTTGGGTCTCTTCCTGGCGTGGTACCTCAATCTCATGGATTGTCTTGGGATCCTCCAGCCATCTGGGTGTCTTAGCTTTGCATATCTTTCTGAAGTGTCCCAGACGGTTACAGTTGAAACACTGCATTGAGATTGCTGGACATTGCTCTTGCCTGTGAGGTCATTTGACTCCACAGCGCTGACAAGGTCGCCCACCCTCTTGTGGTCAGCTTGGGTATTGCCTTCCTTGGCCTGGATTCTCTCTGCCCCTTTGTTGCTTAACAGTAGCTGAACAGTTGGGGTTGCTCTGTACCATGGCTTGCTTTTGCCATGTAAAATGGATTGGTGCTGTTCGCGGATTTCAGATGTCTGATTATTTGGATGGCCTTTTCTAGTGTCAGATCTTCCTTGGCCTGTAGTATGACTGAAAGGACATAGTCAGCCTTATGACTTCTGACTTAAGGTTCCCGTAGTCACAGCCTTCAGCCAATCTGTATAATTCGTTTATAAAAGAGTCAGCTAGATCTCCAGGCTGTTAGACACGTTTGTTGAATGTCATTCTCTTTAAAATTTTGCTGCTTTTTAGATTATCGAATGATTTTAGAACTTCATCAAATTTATCTGAGGATTTGTTTATTCCTTGCCTCGCAATAATATCATTGGCTATTGGACCTACTGAATAAAGTATTGTATTCACTTGTTCAACTTCAATCTCTTTACCTAATCCTGAAGCTGTCATGTATCTTCAGAATCTCTTCCACTAAAGTCCCCAATTTTGTGTTTGGTCTGACCCTTGGATCAGTCCAAATTGGTCTGGTAATGTTGATTTGTTGCCTATGGTGGCTTTAAAGTTCAGGTGAGTACAGCTTTAAATGCAGTGCAGGTTTTAAAGTTGGTGCTGCAGTAACTGTTTTTCAAAGAGTCTTCCTGCGCTTGTTGCATTTTGGCAGGCTTCCCAACCTCTTTGGGGTTTAATTTTTTTGCAGTGATTTGTAAGATCAATGATTTATGGCAGAATCTTCCCCCCGTTGTTGGGGGGAAGTTCAGGAGTGGGCGCTTGCGGGCGCACCTCCGATCGGCGCCCCCAATTGGGGGCACACCGCCATTTTATGTGGGCAGGCCAATTAAGGCCCACCCAGCATGACATCAACCAGGAAGCGCTATGCGCTCCCCTGTGCGGGTGGGGGGCGGGGTGGGGGGGAGGATTCCCTCAGCTGAGGGTGCGCTCTTTCACACATGCGCACGTAAGAGCGCACTGACCTACCTGAGGCTAAGTGTTGCCTCAGGGACACAGGCACCAAATTTAAAAATGGGAAATGTAGAGAAATAAAATTTCCCTGACATCTCCCGTCATTTGACACTGTCACATGAGTTGGGACAGGTCCATCATTTTTAATGAAACTTTTATTAAATTTTTAAAAACCTACATGAAACCTCATCCCACCCGTGGATGAGGTTTCATGCTTTTTCTGAAGCCCGCCAGGGCTCCCGGCCTGCCCGCCAACCTTAAGGTTGGACGGGCAGGTCCATTAACTAGTTGAATTCGTTTTTAAATAGCCGCAATTGGCCGTTGGCAGGTGCACAGCTGATTTGGCTGCGCCCCCACCGACCTGAAAATTGAAATGCCGCGGGGTGACGATTGGAGTTCCGCCCGTGTCAGTGAGCGTGCCCCCCACCCGCTCGCCGACCTCAATATCCTGGCCTTGGAGACTTCCTTGCAATATTGGAGAATTTTCAGGAATTTTACAATTGCTTCCCAGCTTTGGCTGAGGTTTTTAAACCTTCCGCTTCTTTGTTTTCTTACAACGAGCTCGGTTGCCATGTGACACGGTGCTGATTCTGAACCTGGCAGGCCACAGGGATTTCGGAAACAGGCTACTCTGACTTATTCTTATAGCACTAAAGCTTTTTTACACTAGTCCTAGCTTAGAGCTGAATTTTTTTGCTCACCCCTGCTTGGGTCTTTGACCCTGCACTCTGTGGACATTCACAGTGGACCTGCACAAAATCTTGTGGAGTCCTTAGCAGCACAGTGGAGTTTTTTTTCTCTGCTTTTCTGCTTCCAATTCTACAATGGAGCATCTTTTAAGTGATCTCCTTCTGTGTCTTCACTTCAGGTGCTTTCAGTCAGGTCAGAATGCTGCTCCTTTAATTTTCCAGCTTTCGAATGTCTGATCCACTTCTCTGAGGTTCTGGAGTTTTCCATTAGCTGCTACCATGTGGTACATTGTACGATCAGTAGGTCTCACAAAGAGGTTCTGAATCTTGTATGTTTGAACATTAACTGGTTATTGATAACACATAACTATGTACATATATACAGGGTATGGCCCAAGCTATAAGGTAACTCCATGCTTGCTTCTACACAGGTCTCTGTCCATTCCACAACTGACTCTAGTCTCAGGTCATGTGTCTCTTTACATCAAACTGTGGGCAATATTGTTTCCCAGTCCCACATGAACTCTTGCTATGCCATATACCTTTATACTACAGTCATAGGTTAGCATGAAGGGTATGAGGGACCATAGGTTGGCAGGGAGAGCGTGAGACATCATTGGGGATGGGTGGGGGAATAATTTGGCATGGAATATATGAGAGGCAATGGGAGTGGATGGCAGGCATGAGATGGCTTGGAGGGTCCGAGGGGCCGGGGGATGGGGGGGCATGGGTTGGCATGGGTGAGGATTGGAAAGTGTGAGAGGGTGGTGAGGGGGTCTGAGGCATGAGGGTTGCTTTATGCTTTATTTCTTTTTTTTTAGAAATTCAAACACTGTTCCGGAGCATCGAGACAGGCCTTCCACCCAGCAGCCTCCACACTCGTTTCAGGGTCGCCTGGCCCGACTCCCAGAAAACCCCACCATCCCAGAATGAAAATCCCAACCTCCTGGCCACCTTATCCTGGGTTGAGTTTGCAAAGTCAGGAAATATCCCGATTCTGCACACCCAACCCGGGAGCGAAAATCCAGGTCAGAGTGTCATATTCAGTGGAAGCCATAAGGAGGAATAAAAAATAAAAGGACAGAAATATTTAAAAGGTGAAGAGATTCTACAGGTAATTGGTGACATATATCAAAAGTACTCCATTGGCTGTAAAGTGCTTTGAGCCATCGAGTGGCCGTGAAAAGCACGATGCAAATACAAATTTTTCTTTGCGCAAGGAGGTTGCCAGCATTTTCATGCAAAATTGATTGCTGAAAAATATTCAGGGTAAATATAGTAAATTTAATATGGTAAATTTAAATGTGTGACTGCATTTGACAGTAAATATTTCCCAATTTACATCATGTTTATGGATTTTTTTTAACAGGTTGAAAAATATTTGAAAATACAGGCATTTACTGTGGAGTCAGAATACTGAAAACTAGAAAAAACGAAAACATAGCCAGTGAGTTCTATGGTAAGTCTCCGGAGAGACCAATCCCACTAAGTCTAATACAGCAGAGTAGAGAGGCTCGAAAGGAAACCTATTGACTGCCCTCCCTCCTGTTATCACAACACTGCTGAAATGAAATAAAGGAAAGGAGGAAAGAAGAATTCAAATTTATATAGTATCTCAACACATCTCGCAGAAATATGCCTAAATGCTTCCCATACAATCAGTTACTTTGCAATGACATTCTTCTTCTTCTTCTGTATGAAAGGTGATGAACAGCATGGAAAGCTCCACAGGCAATCACAAAAATATGACTTTGTTTTAAAAGCCAGACATTAAGAAAAATACTAAAAGAAAATAAAGAACTTGGCTTCGTGCCTTGCATGACCTCTGGATACCCCAAACTGCTTCACAGCCAGTTATGTACTTTTTGAAGTGCAGCCAGTAAGTGCACAGCAATGTCTCAACAATTATATTAGCGACCAGATAATCTGTTTTTCCTTTCAGTGATGTTGGTTGTGGATAATATTGGCCAGGAGAGCGGGAGAGGTCCCTAACACTTCCTCATATAGCATCACCGGATCTTTTACGTCCAATTCAGTGGGAGGATGGTATCTTGGTTTAACAACGCATCCAAAAGAAGGCACCTCCAAAAGTGTGACACTCTCTCAATACTGTAAAGACCTATCACCCTGGATTATATGCATAAGTGTCTTGGATCCACAACCATAATGATTCAGAGGTGTGATTGCTATCCCTAAACCAAGCTGATACTTTTATAAAGGGATAGTGTTGAAAAGCAGGTAAATTGTTAAACTTATATAGAACCTTACGAACATGCGAACATACAAATTAGGAGCAGGAGTAGGCCACTCTGCCCCTCGAGCCTGCTCTGCCATTCAATAGGATCATGGCTGATCTGGTTGTAACCTCCTGCCTACCCCTGATAACCTTTCACCTACTTGTTAATCAAGAATCCACCCAGCTTTGCCTTAAAAATATTCAACGACCCTGCTTCCACTGCCTTTTGAGGAAGAATTCCAAAGACTCATGAGCCTCAGAGAAAAAAAATTCTCCTCATCTTTGTCTCAAATGAACAACCCCTTATTTTTAAACTAGTTCTAGTTTATTCCATAAGAGGAAACATCCTCTCCAAATCCACCGTCAAGACCCCTCAGGATCTTAAAAGTTTCAATCAAGTCACCGCTTACTCTTTTAAATTCCAGTGGATACAAGCCCAACCTGTCCAACCTTTTCTCATAAGGCAACCCACCCATTCCTGGTATCAGTCTAGCGAACCTTCTCTGAACTGCTTTTAATGCATTTACATACTTCCTTAAATAAGGAGACCAATACTGTACACAGTACTCCAGATGTGGTCTCACCAGTGCTCTGTAGAACTGAAACATAATCTCCCCACTTTTGTAATCAAATCTCCTCGCAATAAATGATAGCATTCTATTAGCTTTCCTATTTAATTGTTGTCCTTGCATACTAGCCTTTTGTGATTCATGCACGCAGATGCCCAGGTCGTTCTGAATCTCAGGGCTCTGCAATCTCTCATCATTTAGATAACATGCTTCTTTTTCATTCTTCCTGCCAAAATGGACAATTTCACACTTTATACCCCATTATACCCCATGCCCAATCACTTAACCTGTCTATGTCTCTTTGCAGATCCCTTCTGTCCTCTTCACAACTTACTTTCCTACCAATCTTTATGTCGTCAGCAAATTTAGCAAGCATACCATCTGTCCCTTCATCCAAGTCATTTATATAAATGGTAAAAAGTTGAGGCCCCAGCACTGACCCCTGTGGCACACCACTCGTTACATCCTTCCAACCAGAAATGACCCATTTTATGCCTACTCTCTATTTCCTGTTAGCTAGCCAATCTTCTGCCTATGCCCATATGTTACGCTCTACACCATGAGCTTTTATTGTCCGTAATAACCTTTGATGAGGACCCTACCAAATGCCTTCTGGAAATCTAAGTAGAGTATATCCATCGGTTCCCCTTTATCCACAGCACATGTGACTCCTTCAAAACTCCAATAAATTGGTTAAACATGATTTCCCTTTCACAAAACCACGTTGACTCTGCCTGATTGCCTTGATTTTTTTCTAAGTGCCCTGCCATAACATTTTTAATAAGAGCTTCTAACTTTTCGTATGACAGATATTAAGCTAACTGGCCTGCAGTTTCCTGGGGCAGGATTTTCGGGTTGTCATGTGGGTGCGGCGGACAGGCCCAGGAATGGCCGGGAAATGGCCCGCAATTGGCCCCTGACCACGATTTCATGCTGGCTGGCCAATTAATGGCTAGCCAGTGTGAAAGGCTCGCTGAGCAGCTCAGCACTGCTGGGGTATGAAAATCAGAAAGAAGTGTCCCCACGTAGGACTCACTCACATGAACAGAATCATGATAAAAATTATGTGAAAACATTTTCATTTAAAAAAAATTAATGTTGGAAGCCTCATCCTGCCCGCGGATGATGTTTCCTAAAAAACCAAATTCGCCTGCCCGCCAACCGTAAGGTTGCATGGGCAGTGAAAAATAACACTTAATTAATACTTTAATGGTCTTAATAGGCCTCTTCATTGTCGGTGGGCGTGCTGCCGACTCTCACGCCTGCCTGCTGACCGAAATAGCGCGCGAGTGCACAATGATGTCGGGACGCTCGCCCGACATCATCGCGCGCTATTTTATGCCCAATCAGGTCGGGCGCATGCCCGCCTGCAGAATGTAAAATTCTACCCCTGCTTTCTGTCTCCCTCCCTTTTTGAAAAAAGGAGTTACATTCGCTATTTTCCAATCTAATGGAACATTCCCCAAATCTAGAGAATTTTGGAAAATTAAAGCCAACGCATCAACTATCTCACTAGCCACTTCTTTTAAGACCCCAGGATGAAGTCCATCAGGACCCAGTTAGACCACACTTGGAATACTGTGAACAGTCCTGGCCTCTATTTTATACAAAGCACGTAGAGAAGGTGCAAAGAAGATTTAATAGGATGATACTGGAACTCGAAGTTGTAGCTATCAGGAAAGATCATACAGGATGGGGGTCTTTTCTTTCAAGTTAAAAGACTTGACAGAGGGTGACCTGATAGAGTCCTTTCAAATTATGAAATGGTTTTATTGAGTAGAAGTAGAAAAGATGCTTTGACTTGTGAGGGAGACCAAAACTATGGACCATAAATATAAGATTACCACTAATAAATCCAATAGAAAATCTAGAAACCTCTTTCCCCGGAGAGTGACTAGACTGTGAGCCTTGCTATCACAAGGATTTGTTGAGGCAAATAGCATAGATGCATTTAGGAACAAATTGGATAAACACATGAGGGAGAATGAAATAGAAGGATATGTTGTTCAGATTGGATAGAGGAGGGTGGGAAGAGGCATGTGTGGAGGGTGAACACCAGGATGGACCTGTTGGGCTGAATGGTCGCTTTCTGTGCTGCACAGTGTAACTATGTAAAAGTATGAAGTTGATCGAAGGGTAAGTCGCTATCATTTGCCTCAGTTACCAATAGTCTGGATAAATATTTGACTATGATCGACCAAATGAAATTTTCCTTTTATTATATGGAATTAATTACAGGTGTTTTGGGGACATTACTTCATGATTCTATCTATTTATAATTCAGCCCGCTGGTTTAAGGTAACAAATTAAATAAAATATCATTTTTATTACACAAGCTTTTAGGAATCTGCAGAACTTAAGGTTTAGGGGTTCATATTCCACAATTCCAGCCATTTTTCTGTGAAAAGCAAGGTACAGTGCTCTTCTCCTGTCATAACCTGCTCTCAGGTTTCTGCCTAGGCTGCTTAACCAGTCACTAAGCGACATGCAAGAATTTGGGGAGTCCATCCCCAAACATTATACCCACATCTCTTTGCCTTCATTCAGCAATCCCTCATGATGACATGATTGCCATTTGGAATCCTGAGTGGAGGATTGCAGGAATCCATCTAAACCCAGCCAGTGCCACACAAACTGTTACTCCAAGCTATGGACCACCTGCTACAGTTTTAACATATAGCTGAAATTACGGTCTAAATTAATTATAGCTATGGAATTTGCAAGCTTAGCACATACTTCTAAGATTAGATATAAATCAATCTGGTATCTACTTTGGTAACTGATGCAAAGAGTTCATCAAATTCATTATGAGTGACTTTGACTATGGCATCATCATAAGGATCCCATTCTGGATCAGATTTGGTGCTTTTGCTTTCAGAATCATCCCTCCCCAACAAATCATCTCCCTCTCCATCCATTGAATGGTATATTCTACATTTTTTGAAATACCTGATGACAGCTTGTGCACTAACAGTATCCCCTGATTTGATGACAAAACCACAGAAAAAATCAAGCAGGGCAGCACGCATATTTCCACTCTTGGTGAAGATTTCCTTCTCCATCAACCATCCACCTATCCCAGTTGGTGCGAACATGATCCATGACAGCTTATTGAGGCACACATCCAAAGGTTGAACTACAGAAGTTAAATCCCCTGATATAACTGCAATTTGGATGGTATTTTTTTTGCAGGCACCTCTTGATCTCATTGAATCTGAACATATCCCACACCAGTAAGCTGCATTTTTTGCATAGACCACCAGAACACCCATTCCACAGATTATCCATCATTCACTTCACTCCACCCTCTTGGATCCAGCCGTTGTCATCAGCAGGCACAAAAACTCCTGCACTGAACTTGGTTTTACATTTCAAAATTACCAGAGGCTTTAATTTGGTTCCGTCTGCCATGCAGGCTAGTACCACTGTGAATCTTGCCTTCTCGTGTCCTGTGGTTTTCACTAGAATTGGTTTTGAAGTTTTCCGTTCCAAAGTTCAGTTGGTGGGATTATCGAAATTCATGGGCATTTCACCCATTTTGCCAATGTGACTGGTGTTTTTGCTTGATTTCTTTTTGATGTTGTATCGCTGGAAAGTGGTAATTTTGGCATTGAGGTCTTTTGGTATTCTCTGAGTGATCTTCTTGCTGCAACACTAGACATTTTTGTTCCGCAAAGCGACTATGCCAACTAGTTGTTGCTCTGAACTGGATTCAGGGTTTGATTTGGCCCACTCAAGTGCATTTATACGCATTACATTTCTGCTGATAATGCCGCCATTCTGATGATTAATTACCAAGGACACATTCTGATTATTGCTTTTCAAGATCAGGCCGGTGACTGGTCTCTGTTCTCATGGTGCATTTGGTCTTGGGCACCTTCTTCAGGGCAGACTCCTCCTTTTTCCATTCTCGCATCAATTTATCCCCCAACACTGAATTCCCTCACTGCAGCACAGTTATTTGACAAGTTAGCAAATTTTACGACTTTTAATTTGAAACCAGCTTCAGTACTCCATTCTTTATGCCAGAGGATCCATTTCTGCTCGTCATTCGCTGTGTGTGGGCATCTTAAAGTCCGCATCCTCTTGGCAACACACCCCCTATTGCCTGCTTGATTCCATGTGATAACTTACAAGATGAGTAAAACTTGCATTTCTGAGGTGAGAAATCGAGGCCAACCCCTAATGCGATCTAGTATTTCTTAGTAGAAAAACTGGATCAATTTATATGCCGAGTAGAGGCTTAAACATGAATTTTAGTGCCGAAAAATGGGGTCATCTTATAAGCCAGGTTGACTTAAACGCTGCGATTTACAGTAGATAGAAGGTCGTTTTAGCTTTCAGATGCCTCTGTTTGGTAGCATTTCAGCTTTCAGCACATCTTCTGTGATTATATTTTCCAGCAGAAGGCGGTCAATATAGCTAGATCAGTATGAGCTGCTGGAGAACAGTTCTTCAGGAGGAATTTGCTCAGGTGTGGCTAAAGGTGTGAAGGACCCTACACCCTGAAGAAATAATTGGAGCTGCGGAAATGATGAAAGATTTGAAAACACGGACTACCTACATTGTCACTGCACTGAATAACTTTCTGAAAAAAGTCAGGGCCCTGAGATTGCCTGCTGAGAGATTCCTATATACAAGAGGGTCAATATGTTGTGAAAGTACACCGTTTTGTTAAACTCCTGCGAGATCTGCTGCTGCTCTTGGGACTCTGTGGGGGAATATATATGAAGACCTATTCTATTAAGAAGATCACAGGTTGGCCAAGATACACAACCTTGCAAAGATACTTGACTGCTGCCAGTTTTATTCCCCCACAGGCATCTTAAATATAAGCCCGAGGCAAAAATGGTCAGTGTTGGTGTGCCCTTTAAAAGCACAGGGAAAGCATTCTGGAAAAAGCAGGACCTTTTAGCTTATCTCAAAGCTCTGAAACAGACAGATTATTGAGCTGGTAGCTCTAGGTCACCTGGGTGTTTGTCTGGTCCAAGTAATAAATTAGTGTACAGGACACCATTTCTTTGGAGGGTTTCTACAATGATTCCCACCTTGTTGTGCTCTTTACATCATTATGTGGGGGCCATGTTGTCAAAAATATAATCAATATAAATGCTACATGGTTTTCACAGTGTTTGTTACTTATTTACAAGAGCTGTAGGCATCTGTAAATCAATTTCTGGCAAGGCAGAAATTTGTAGAGCAGTAAAGTTTAGTGAATAGTACATCTGTAATTATTTGTTAAGCAATGCCTCCAAATGAATGTTAATATTTAATACTTAGCAAAATAAAAACCATAGCCCAATAAAAATGTCCAGCAATGTAGTAAATTGGATAGGTTCATATGAAATCTGTGAATTTAACTATCTAACTAGTTGTTAAAAATCATGCGTTGCAGGTTAGCAACACATTTGTAAATAGGCAAAACAAAATGAAGGGCATTATAAAAACATTACACTGATAACAACAGTTTATACAGAGCCTTTAACACAATAAAACGCCCAAAGGTATTTCACAGAGGTGCCATCAAACAAAGTTTGGCACTGAGCCACAGAAGGGGATGTTAGGGTGGATGAACAAAAGCTTGGTTAAAGAGGCAAGTTTAAAGGAGCATTTTCAAATGAAGAAAGAGAGGTAGAGAGGCAAAGAGGTTTAGCAATAGAATGCCAGAGTTTAACAACTGAAGGCATGGCTGCCAATGATGGAGCAATTAAAGTTGGAGATGAACAAAAAGCCAGAATCGAAGGCACGCAGAGATCTGCAGGAGATTACAGAGATAGGGAAAGGCAAGACCATGAGGGGTTTCAAAACAAGGGTGAGAATTTTAAAACTGAGAGGGTGGATGGATTACCCGCTAGCCCCCCTATCAGAAAAGTGTGTCGGCACCACAACAACCAGAAACCTGACTGCCCCACAGTGATAATACACCGGGGGCAGCCCTAACTGGATCACAGTGGGGCTTCTGCCCCCAGCTGGGAGGAAGTCCAACCCTAGAGAGCTGCTGGCCAATCAACAGAATACAGACGGTCGATGAAGATGAAGGGATGGATCCCGGACTTTAGGTAAGTCAGGGATTTTCTTTGGGCTTGCCTGGCAGACCCCAGTGGGGGGTGAGGTGGTCAGATTTCAGAGGCTGGGTGGTGGTGGGGGGAGGATAGAGGGGGTTCACGATCTTGTGGGGTGGGGAGGGGTACCCCTGACGGGCACAGGGGAGCCCCCAAAGGAGGCACCCCCCTTTCTGCCCGACAGCAGCTCACACAGTGAAAGATGCCGGGCTGCTCACCTTGCCTCCCCCTTTCTCAGCCATACATAAAATTGTGGCAGATGAGGAATGAGGCCCTCAAGTGACAATTAGTTGGCCTTTTAAGGGCCTCAATCAGCCCAACGGCAGGCAAGCTGCCTGCTGCATTGCCTGCCCACCATAATATGGGAGATAGGTGGGGAGTGGGAGGGAAGGCAGTGGGCAGGTCACCTGTTTTATTTCATTATACCACCAGCCTTTATATCTGCTGGTGGGGAAACCATAAAATTCATCCCGAGTTGTTGCTTAACCAAGGTCCAAGGTAGGCCAGTGAGCACAGGGAGGATGCATAAACAGGACCTGGTGCAAAGCGGGCACCAGAGTTTTGAATGACCTTTCGATGATGTGAGAGGCTGGCCAGAAGTGTATTGCAATGGTAAAGTCTGAAGGTAACAAAGGCATGGATGACAGGTAAAAGAAGGTTATGAGTGGTGGGGAATAATTATTACATCATTCCTAACACAACCACTGGTAAAATTAAAATTTCATTCAGTCCCGGAACTTTTTATTGCTCGTATCAGAGATGCTGATGGAAGTGAAGAAAATAACATAACCCAGTCCTTCCGACCGTCACCCATTTCATGTGCGTTTTTGTGCATTTTTCCCTCAGCAATGCACAAGATACAAAAAAATAGGTTTCTGGACCAGGATTTTATGGCTACTTCTGCCCGCCAGGGTATTACGGTTCCGCTGAACTGAACAAAGATTTAAATGTCTCGCCGCATCCGCCAGGGGGGGAGACATGCCACGCGGGGCCGTAATATCCTGGCCCTGGAGTTGGAAATATTGATAATCACAGACAATAAATAAAGTCCACAAAAAACAATTTAACTATCTCAATAAAAGAGGTACATCCATAATCCGACAAAAGTAATGCAATCAGAGAAGTGGGTTTCAATATCCATGCCTTTCATTACTTTGGCAGCTTGCACCATCCACAAGAAGCACTGCAGCAACTCGCCAGTATTTATTTGACAGCACCTTCCAAATCCATGACCTCTACCATCGGGAAAGACAGGGCATCAGATGCATGGGAACACCACCAGCTCCAAGTTCCTCTCCAACTCACACACCATTCTGCCTTGGAAATGTATCACTGTATTGCTGATCCTTTCCTGTCCTTGGGTCACAATTGTGGAACTTCCTACCAGCAGCGCTCCAGGAGTACGTTCACCACCAGAACAACAGAATTTTCAAGGAGATGGCTCACCCCTTCTCAAAGGCAAAAGGGGGATGGCCAATAAAGATTGGCCTTGTTAGTGACATCCATATCCTAAGAATGAATGACCAAAATCACGGATTTAGATACTAAGGTCTATTTTAGCATTTGATTTTGTGTCACACTTAAATTGACCCAAATCCTTTAAATTATAAATAAGTGTTTCTTTATTCTTAAAAAGTGCTTAATTATATAGCAACTGTACTTGATTGGAAGATTTTGACTGGCTAATAGAAGGATCTCACTTTGGTGGATCTGTCAGTCCGCCAGAGCAGATCTAAACTACAATTGTTTAATTAGTAATATTGCTAATATTCACTGTATCCTTATAGAATTCCAGGGTGAAATTTGCCTTCTAATGAAAAATTGGAAATACATGTATTTTTTCTGAATGAATAATCCACTGGTAGGAATTACATGTTTCAAGCAACAACAACTTGCAATTATATAGTGCCTTTAACATCCCAAGGTGCTTCACAGAAGCATAATTGGATCAAAATCAATACAAGCTAAAGAAGGGGATATCAAGAGGGGTGACTAAAGATTTGGCCGAAGAGATAGCTTTTAAGGAGTGCCTGAATAGAGATGAGGGAGGTGCAGAAGCAGGGAGGTGTGGCGGTGGAATTCTAGAGCTGTTGACTTCGAGGACCAAAAGAAGGGCCAGTAGTCGGATAAATTAATTTCAAAACTGGAGGAACACAGAGTTCTTGGAGGGTCACAAAGAAAGGGAAGGGTGAGGTCATGAAGGAAAATCGAACATGGCAATGATGGACTGCGAGTCAATGCAGTACAGCAGGCACAGGGGTGAAGGCTAAGTGGGAATTAATGCTTGCTCTGTGCATTAGGCTTTTCGAAGAGCTGGAGTTTATAAGAAGTGAAGAATGGAAAGTTGGCCAGGACAGCATTGGAATAAACAAGTCTGCAAGTGACAAAAGTGAGGTTGGCATAAGATGGGCTAAGGCAGGGGTGGAGATTGCTGATGAAAGCAACCTATGGAAGTAGAAGAACTTTACATTGGCAAGGGCATGGGTTTGGAAATTCTGCTCGGGGTCAAATAGGTAAGATGCAGTAAGTAGGGTGGAAGAAAGCGCTTGTGGAGCATAATCACTTAAACAATGTTTTACATTCTAATAACATGGAGCTTTTAAGATAATAATGATTGAACTGCATTAGGTTACCAATGAAGACGGGAGGCTATATTCTCCTGACGTTCTTAATGGGGTATGAAGTTTATGATATAAAATTATTTACTGAACTTTCACTGAATTTACTTGCCAACACATGATTCAACATGTGACATCATCCTGACAAATGTTGCCCAGGCCATTTCTGTCTATTCTCCACTCCACTTCACAAAGAAGAATGACTTGCAAACGTTTTCATGATTTCATTGTTCTGTTAAATATTGAACAGGACACAATGGGAAACACAAAGGAAACATGCATTAACTACTTCTGAGAAGAACACAATGGAAATCTGATTGAATATACAGACATCATTGAAGCTCTGCTTTTATTATTTCAGCAAGAGTAAGCAAAGAATGTTTGCCAAACTTTCACTGGAACAGGTTATGCCAAAAAGATTGGCTCCAAGTGATCATGTGACCTATTCCTCAGGCACTCATTTGCTAAAATAAACAAACTATTTCATTGAAACAATTTTGAACAATCTTCTTAAAAGCACAGCAATATGATTAATTGAATTGAACTTTATATAGCTAACAATAATGTTCCCGCTGGCGTTTACAGTTATTGAATCCATACAGTGGGCATGCAGTATTCAGTGCTGTAGTTGTTACATAGCATCACCTACCTTCAAGTTGGAGTGCAGAAATAACAGTATGACGTATGCACAGGGCTGCAGAAGAGCTGTAATGCAGTCCTCTCTTTACTGCAAGGTGATCTGCAGCTGCACCTGTGAACAGCAATGTTTCCCTTATTAGCGATGATTTCTTTCTCCTTCCGTTTCACATTAGGATATCTAAACAGTACCATCTTGATTTCTATATCCAATCTCAGGCAAACATTATCAGTTATTATTAAATGTTTCCCCAGTGGTTTTGGATCTTCTTTTTCCCCCATCCCTTTAGGTTCCCTACATTTTACGCTACTCCCTACTCTAAAAGGGGCTGATTTTCACCTTATGTCTGCCATTATTGGTCTTAATGGTCAGACATGTGAAAGCTTCCCTATGTAACTCATTCTGTAGCACCCAGCCACAACCAGATTTAGAATTCTTGGGTATAAGGGCAAAGGGCGATGGGCGGGGGGGATGGGTAGGCAAGAGTTACACTAAGTTGGCCTAGGGACCATTAAGGCTATGGGGTGGCTAGGGGGCAAAGGTTAGCATGGAGGTTATGAGGGACTATGGGGCAGTGGCTGTGGTCCTGGGGAGTATGTGAGGGGTGAGGGGATGTGAGGGCTGTTTGTGGCCTTTTTTACTTTTATATATCCTCAACAAATTGCCAGAGCACCGAGGTTGGACTGTCACCCAGCCTGCCTCCACACCCGGTAGCCTCCGAGCTCTTTCCAGGCCAGCTGCTACAACTCCCATTTTCCCTGGACCGAAAATCCACACTTCCTTGGCACCTTTTCCCGGGTCCAGTTTGTGGAACCGGGAATTGTCCTGACGCTCCGCTCCCAGCCTGGAAGCGAAAACTCTTGGGATATAAAAGTCACTGAAAAGCTCAAAATTTGTTGTCCATTCCTGCTTGCCCTCAGAAGGTGATGGTAAACCATCTTCTTGAGCCACTTCATTTGGTTTGATACAACTGAAAGTCTTCCCTTAAATTTTCTTCCCTGAACAACAGTGAACCAGTTGTGTCCTTAGGACAAGCAGTTTTTCCAGTCACTTTTCCAATTACTAGCTTTTTATTTCCAAAATTTTTGGACTGAAATCGAATTCTCAAACTGCCGTGGGGGTATTTGAGCTTGTATTGATTGGATTGTTTGTCCATGCCCCTGTATCACAAGCTCAATAGCATAACTACCAAACTACAGTGTCAAGTAATGCATGAGGAAATATGCAAAAAGATCATTTAAAAACTGCATAAATAAAAAAAGCAAATCATATAATACGTTAAATGAAATTAACCCTTGATGGAGGCCGCATACCTGGCCAGGGCCCTGGTTTGGTGAAATGGTGGCTGCTCCGATTATTTTGGGGCTCACATTGATATTTTGAGTACACATGGAGACCAACATTCATTCATCTGGGTCCAGGTTACATTTTTATTGCCCTGACCAGCTCCCATTGCTTTGAAAGAATGTATTATAAAATAATTAATGGTTAATCATTGTTACAATTTTTATAAATTGCAGGAATCAACCATAGATATTATGGGCAGGATTTTGCCCTCGGCAGGGGTGCTTGGTGGGGGCAGTCGGGAAGCCTACCGTCGCCCGCGATCAGCTCCGCACCGCGATTTCACGCAGGCGGCCCAATTAAGGCCCACCCTGCGTGGATTGCAAGTGGCAGCGCTGAGTGCTGCCTGTGTGGGCGGGGGGAAGAGGGAGAGCGGGCCTGGCGCGCAGTTTGCGCACGCGCTCAAAAGATCGCTTCAATCTCCCTGAGGCACGGAGCTGCCTCAGAGAAACTGAAGCGCTTTTTAAAAAAATTAATAAAGACAGTAAAAATTTGATAAAACATGTCCCCTCATTTTGACTCTGTCACATGAGATGGGACATGTTTTTTAATTCCAAAACAAAGTTTTCATTTAATGCGTATTAGCTTTAGGAAACCTCATTCCGCTCGTGGATGAGGTTTCCTAAAAAATGTAAAAAATGTAACCACTAGGTTGGACGGGCAGCGCAAATTTCAAGCTAATGAAGTTGTTAATGGCCTTAATAATTTCAATTGTTGGCGAGCACGCAGCCGACTCTGGTGCCCGCCTACCGAACGAAATATCACGCAAGTGCGCGATGACGTTGGGACGCACGCCCGACATCATCACGTGCCACTTAATGCTCAGGTGTGTCAGGCACACGCCCGCACACCGAGTGTAATATTCTGGCCTATGATTACTCATTAACTAAGAACTAATTTACTCAAATTAACCCGTGCCTTTCCACAAAATATGTTTATACATGAGCTTATTGTTTCACAATTAAGATGGCTAAAAACTGTAGTAGAAGAATCTGGTACCTAAAGGGTTAACATGGGACTGAGTACAGTACCACCCACATGGTGATATAAGAAGGCACATGACCTAGAGCTGAGGCCAGTCTCGAAATAGGTAGTAACATGTAAGGACCTAGTATGGAGCCCTCTCCACACCTTTACCCTCTACTGTAAATATGTACATAGTTCAGTACTGTTAATAAAGACTTCTTTGTAACTTCAACAAGACTGCTTCATGGTGTCCAAGCAGTACACATCACAGACAGCAACAACAGAACAGATCTTGGTAGCAGCAAGGGACAAAAATCCACATCCTCTCTAAAAGACTGAAGAACTCTCAAGAAAAGGACACCAGCAAAGATTCTGCCCTGAAACAACCTCACGCAAGAAGCAAGGTGCTGAGAAACTCACCTGAGAAGCTCCAGAGACACAAGAGCCTGGCAGCAGAAAAAGGGCAGAAATGAAGCTCATGCAAAAGTCTCCACTGAATCCCTATGGAAAATTAGCTTCAACAAAGCAGAGCTGGAAACCTGCAGAGTGAGATAAAATCCTTTTAAAATTCCAGGCAAGCCTGTCCTGTGGACTATTTTTAAAAAAAAATCCAGTCAGGCAGAAACCTTGTTGTGCATTTCATTGCTAGCCCAAACTCTGACATGGCACCGAGTCCAGGACATCACAAAAAAGCAAAAAAAAAGAGATTGCACAAGGATAATGTTTTGCAAAAGCAAATCGGTGCCTTGTGATTCTTCAACCTCCAGGTCAGCGAGAATTCTGCACCCCCCCACCAGCCTGTCCCCAACTTGTAACACGCTGTCACAACTAAAACAACCCTCAGCAGCAACCCAACCCACAGCCATTTTAGGCTTCTCTTTCCCAGTGGACCGCTGCCGCGATTTTGAATTTCGGCGCCAAAACTTCGAAGGGCGCAAAAATCCCGTTCTTATCAATACTGGCAACGCCATCTTGAAATTACCTTCACTCATAAAGGTACAGCCACACATTAAAATATTTTAAAGACGGTACACTTGCCACCTCCAATGTGCCTCACCTATGGCCCTGACCAATCTCACAATTGGAGTTATTGGAGGAGAAGGTTCCTGGGGTATCGCACTGCTGCAGGATTAAATAACTTGTCAGAGGCAGAACAAGTTAACATGTTACTTTATTCCATTGGGCTGAATACAGGCGATATCATCGCCAGGCAAGCCAAAGGTGAATCATCTGCTAAATTTGACGATGTTTTGAGATCTTTCGACCTCTTCTTCGACCTGAAATTTAACAAGCTCTTGGAGGTGGTGGCACAGTGGTATTGTCACTGACTAGCATTCCACAGATCCAGGGTCATGCTCTGGGGACCCGGGTTTGAATCCCATCACTGCAGATGGTGAAATTTGAAATCGATTGAAATCTGGATTAAAACATCTGATGATGACCATGAATCCATTGCCAATTGTCAATAAAAACCCATCTGGTTCACTAATATCCTTTAGGGAAAGAAATCTGCTGTCCTTACCTGGTCTGGCCTACATGTGATTCCAGACCCACAACAATGTGGTTGACTCTTAAATGCCCTCTGAACAACAGCAATTATGGATGGGCAATAAATGCTGGCCTAGCCTACGATGCCCACATCCCATGAATGAATTTTTAAAAAAGCATCAAATTTAACAGGAGAGTCCACCAGCCTGGGGAGCCTGTCGATTCCTTTGTCAATGATAACATGACAGAAGGATACGAATACGAAGATCTGAAATCAGAACTCATCTGAGAAGGAATCATGGTGGGTGTCATGGACAATTCGCTCTCCGACCTTCTCCAAGCCAAAGATGCCGTTACTCTCGACAAGGCTGTCCAGCTAGTTAGGCTGTCTGAACTGCGAGACCAACATAGGACTATTCCCAATGGGGAAAGCACTTCATGGGGCAGATGCTACGCCTTGGTCCACCACATCAAGCCACACAAGTGCTGGGACCATTCGAATCAGGGTAAGACATCCCCCAACCACCCGGCTGAATGAGTGTGCCAGGGCTGCGGTGTGAAACTCACTCACAGGAAGGCCCAATGCTCTGTGAGTGCTGCCAATTGCTTCCACTACCACAGACACTTCAGTAAGCTGTGCCAGTCGCGACCTCAGCACCACAAAGATACCTGAGAGCCATCCATGTAGTCGAGGCCCTCGATCCAGAAGAGACACAGCCTTTTCTCATGGGCGACATCAGGGGATGCAGCTCTTCATCCTGGAATGCAGACATCTTGGCGAATGACCATCTGACCAATTTTAAATGGTGCTGGGATAACTGTCCTGTTCGACAAGGTACTGTGGCTTAAGGGCCTATAGTTCCAACTGACGGGCACCTTGCTCCGTGCAGTGGGAGGACTCTGCCTGATGGTCAAGGTAAGCTGTACTGCAATACAGGTGCAAATCAATTTGCATAACCCTCTTCATAATCCCCAACCAGGACTGTGCGCTACTAAGCTGAGATGCCTGTATTGAGCTTAACCTCCTACAATGCGTCGGCGGTGTCAACCAGCTACTGCCAGACTCAAAATACAGACAACTGTTCCAGAATCTCTTCACAGGCCTGAGCCGCCTCAAGAACGCCTACAAAATAACATTCAGGAGCGACGCGTCACTCTGAGAAAAGTTCCCCACCCCCTCGTTGATGAGGTACAACACCAGCTCATTAGCCTGGTGAATCTGGGAGTCATTCCCTAGTGAAGCAGCCCACCACATGGTTGCCGAGGATGGTCCTGGCTCGTAAACCGAATGGCTCTCTCCGCACCCATGTCAACCTCACACAGCTTAACAATGCAGTCACCAGGGAGATCCACCACATGGCCTCGGTGGATGACAGCTTGACTAAGTTTTCAAAACTGGATGCTAACAGCAGTTTCTGGCACCTCCTGCCTGGCAAGGATTCTTGGCTCCTAATCACCTTCATAACCCTCTGCGGTAGATTCTGCTTCAACTATCTACCCTTTGGGATCACATTGGTGTCAGAGATCTTCCAGCGCACAATGTCAGACATCTTGCAGGGCCTTCAAGGGGCCATTTGCCAACATGGGCCATGTTCTGGTCCAAGGGTCCATAGCGCAAAAGCATGACAAGCGGCTCACAGAGGTCCTGGAAAGGCTGCCACAGGCAGGTCTACTGCTGAACGAAAAATGAGAGTTCTCAAAAACCTCCATCCGGTTCCTGGGCCAAGTTGTCAGCAGCAGAGGTATCACAGCGGAGCCCAGAGAACCAAGGCGATCACTGACTTCCCGACTCCGGCCTCCATTCCGGACCTTCAACACCTCCTGGGCTGGTGAACCAGCTGGCAAAGTTTTTTGCCTCTCCTGGCACAGATCACAGAGCCACTGAAACACATCCTTAGGAAGGATCAAGCCTGGGTTTGGATTCCCCGCAGGACCAGGCATTTGCCCACATCAAGATGCTGCTGTCTACAGACATCCTGGCCCACTATGACCTGGCCCTACCCACTACCATCGCAGCTGATGCCTCGTCCATGGGTCTTGGATGGCACACGGTGACCAGTCTACTATGCTTCGTCCATGGGTCTTGGATGGCACACGGTGACCAGTCTACTATGCTTCAAGAGGATTATCTGACACGGAAACCAACTATGCCCTCATTGAAAAGAAACTTTGGCAGTTACACGGGCCTGTGAAAAGTTCTCAGGCTACATCATCGTCCTAAAAATTACCACTGAAATAGACCACAAGCCACTGCTCTCTCTGCTGAACGAGAATGAGCTTGCAAAGATTGCTCCTCAGACCCTGCAGTTTCGCCTACCTCATGCATTTTTCATATGAGACTGTCTATGTCCAGGGAAAGAACTAGACAACAGCCGATGCCCTTTTGAGGGTCACTACAGAGCTTTTGACTGACCACGACATCGTCTTTGTCAATGAAGTGGAGGCCTTCTCCCAGCCCACTACTAGCCTCCTTCCGGCATCCACGACCTGATTTCAACAGCTCTGCCAAGAACAGCACCGCAACGAGGAGCGTGCCCGCTCCCACTCCTACTGCCTACAGGGATGGCCTCATCAGTGACCAAGTGGTACTTCAGCCAAAATGTGATTTGAGCAACAGAGCCAGTTCACAGTCATAGACGACCTGCTGGTCTATGACAAGTGACTAGTCATCCCTCCCTCGGTGGGCGACCGTCCTTCAGATACACTGGGGCATCACAGGATCACTAAATGGTGGCCAGGCATCTCCAAGGCAATAGAAGGAGCCATTACCAATTGCCACACTTGCACCTTGCACTGCCAGGACCGGAGAGAGCTATTAATTCCTTCAAAGTTCCTGACAGGTCATGGCAAAGGCTGGCATTGGACCTGTTCGTCTACAATGGCAGATCCTCCCAGATCTATCGTGGGCTACTACTCCAGATGGGCAGAGGTAAAGAAACTCCACACAACCACCACGGAGACGGTCATCAAGGCACTCAAGGAGATATTTTCAAGTCACGGCATTCTGGACAGGCTCGTTTCTGATAATGGCCCCCAGTTCCCTAATCAATGCTTCACACATTTTGCAGCAGCAGCTGGATTCCGCCACTGTACCATTCTTGAAATTCCCCACAGTCCAACAGTGAAACAGAACAGGTGTCCACATGTTAAAGGCCCTCTTGAAGAAGGAGGGCTTTCCCACCACCTTGTTTACATACAGGTCCACGTTCTTACAGTGTGGCCTCTCCCCGTCAGATCTCCTGATGGGCAGGAAACTGTGCACTCAACTTCCAATCCTGCCGAAGAAACTCCTGCCATGGTTGGCAGCCAAAGACTACCAGGCCATACAGGAGAAGGAGCAGGCATACAGGCAGGAGCAGGCCTCCGTCTAGAATAGATGCCACCACACCAGGCACCCACCACAACTGCACCAGGGTGGCAAGGTTTGGATCCTGGACCTTGGGAGACAAAGCACAGTCCTTCACCTAAATGAGGACCAATCCCAATCCTACCAAATCGGTATGTCAGAGGGAATAGTCAGGCCCAACAGGAGGAGCCTCCGCCTTCTCCCTGGCCAGGCATCCCCCATTGCAAGATGGAGCACGATTCACATGAGCAACCTCCAAGCCAATGGCAAGAGTAAGCACCTCCAGAATTCACCACTCTCCTGATTGAACAGTGAATAGAAAGTGGAAGGGTTAAGAGCTCCAGGCTGGCTGACTCTCTGAGGTCAAGGACTTGAAGGGGAGGATGGGAGTAGTAAGAACATTGTTCGTGCATGCTGTTAATATTGCAATGTTAATCATTAAGTAGTTTAGAGTTGGACTAGTCTATAGTTGCAACACTCAATTAAAGTACACAAGACTTATAGTGATAGAAGTCTTGAAGCAAACTGGAGGTAACCTAATGTCAGTCTATATCCAGGGGATAAAGACTTGAGGGGAGGTTTAATAGAAGAATCTGGTACCTAAAGTGTTAACATGGAATTGAGTACAGTATTGCACACACAGTGATGTAAGAAGGCACATGACCTAGAGCTAAGGCAAGTCTAGAAATAGGTAGCAACATGTAAGGACCTAGCATGGGGTCCTCTCCATATCTTTACCCTCTACTGTACACATGTACATAGTTCAGTAATGTTAATAAAGACTTTTTATAACATCAACAAGATTGCTTCATGGTGTCCAAGCAGTACACATTATGAGTAGCAACAGCAGAACAGATCACAAACTTTCACATGAAAAGGAAAATGGTCAGAGAAATCTTTATTAGTTTTTGTTTCCACCATTAATGGGTCTAGTTAAGCAAATCACACAGTCAATGAACGATGGCTTGAGTTGAGACCATTCACAATGTGAACACCATAAGCTCAGGTCACATGGAGGAGTTTATTGCCCCCCTGGTGGTATTTGGAGGTGGGGGGGGGATGTGGAGTGGGGACTCTGCCACCTTCCTGCCACTACTCGATTAAGCCCGGGCAGGAACAGTCTTGGATGACTTCCCCCCCACATGCTAATTATGGCCCTTAAGTGAGCAACTAATGCGGGTGAGGCGGTTGCCATGCAGGAGGCCCGGGTCCGAGTTGTTTGCGGGCTCCCAGGAGGAGGTGGGGTCCCTTGTTCAAAGAGACTCAGCGCCTGATCGAGGGACCAGACATTGGGAAGGTTGGGGAGTAGCACTGAGAGTCATCCCGTGCCCTTTCTTCTGACAGCCCTCCCCCACCAAGCAAACATCCCCCTCCCTGCGACCCCTATCCCACCCTCATTTATCTGAGGCCAGGGTCCCCCTACGATCCTAGGCCTCTGGTAGGCTAAACTGCCATTGCTTTCAGTGACGCTGAGAGGCATTGGAGAACTACCTGCCTGATTGGCCAACAGCTCTCATGGGTGGGGATTTCCACCCCTGTGATCCTAAATCCCAAGGAAGGCTCGCCTCTGAACAGCTAAATGCCTGATGGGCACTTAATTCTGGCAGTCCTTCACCAACAGCAATGCTGCAAGGGCTCCCTCCTGTTCTCCAGCCAGCAGGCGAGACCCCCACTGCCCACATTAAATTCTGCCCACTGTTTCTTATGCGATGTGAGGAGAGGCTAAATAATGATAGAGTTAGCTCCACTGATGAAAACAAAATGGAGAAAATCACAGTAAGAAAGCACTGAGTTGTGATGATGTTCACCAACCCATCCAAGGTTCCTACTGTGGCATTGGTTATCAGGACTATTCAGCCATAAGCAAATGGCCGTACTTCCAATAGGTATTTCAAAGATAATCAATAACCTACGTAAGAAAAATTGCTAATGCATTCAGATAATATACTGCATTGCAATTTTACTTTTTTTGATCATGTTTAATAATTCACACAGCAGAAAATTATCTTTCCAATCTTTCTAAAAGGTACATTATCTTTCCAGATATTGTATGGACAAAAAGTAAAAACTGAAATTGGGAACAAGACACCCTCCATCCTTTGCCATAATTGTTCTTGCTTTACATTTCAAAATTATTAAATTGCTATTATGCAATTAAAGTCACTTCCTTACTGATGGAGCAGGAAAATTATCAGCTTAAGTACTGTATTTGCAGGGTGCTTGCTGACGGGGACTTTGAAATTTACAGGCAGATCCATTTGATTGCGGCTTTGATCTAATATGTTTGATGATGCAAAACATCTTTATATAGAGTATATATCCAGGGGTGATCAAGAAAAACAGGATCAAGAGGGCAATGAGTTCCTGCATTTAACACACCTGCCTAGTATGAGAAGAAATGAACTCCAAAAATCAGAGCCGATTTAAATCTACACCCTTGTACGTCCAATAGTAATTGTAACTAGTAACTATCCTACTAGACACAAAAATATACATGGTGACTGGATTTTACTTCTCATAACATGCAGCAAATCAAATGCACAATGGAAAAGGATGTCACAGGTATGGACATCGGGGTGGAGGACTGTGAAATATTAGAGGAATTAATAGAGAGAGAGGAGGTACTAGTGGGATTAGCGGCCTTAAAAGTGGATAAATCCTGCAGGCCCGGATGAGATGTATCCCAGGCTGTTGAGGGAGGCAAGGGAAGAGATATCAGGGGTCCTGGCAGTAATTTTCAAATCCTCTCTGGCCACAAGTGAGGTGCCAAAGGACTGGAGGACTGCTAATGTTGTCCCATTATTAAAAAAGGGAGATTACAGGCCAGTCAGTCTAACCTCGGTGGTAGGGAAGTTACTCGAAAGAACCCTGAGGTACAGAATATATCTGCACTTGGAGAGACACGGATTAATCAGGGATAGTCAGCATGGATTTGTTAAGGGAAGGTCGTGTTTGACAAACTTGATGGAATTTTTTGAGGAGGTAACCAGGAGTGCTGATGAGGGTAATGGATTTGATGTGATCTGAATGGACTTTAGCAAGGCTTTTGATAAGGTCCCTCATGGAAGACTGGTCAAGGCAGTAAGAGACCATGGGATCCAAGGCAAAGTGGCACGTTGGATCCAAAATTGGCTGAGAGGCAGGAAGCAGAGGGTGATGGTGGAGGCATATTTCTGTGACTGGAAGTTTGTTTTCAGTGGGGTTCTGCAGAGCTTGATGCTGGGGTCCTTGTTGTTTGTGGTATGGATCAATGATTTGGACTTAAATATAGGGGGTATGATCAAGAAGTTCGCAGATGCCACAAAAAATGGTAGGGTGATAAATAGTGAGGAGGATAGCTGTGAACTGCAGGATGATATCAATGGACTGGTCAGGTGGGCAGAGCAGTGGCAAATGGAATTCAACCTGGAAAGGTGTGAGGTAATGAATTTGGGGAGGTCTAACAAGGCAAGGGATTACACTATGGATGGTAGGACCCTGGAAAGTACTGAAGATCAGAGGGACCTTGGTGTGCATATCCACAGATCCCTGAAGGTAGCAGGGCAGGTAGATAAGATGGTTAAAAAGGCATATGGAATTCTTGCTTTTATTAGTCAAGGCATAGAATACAAGAGCAGGGAGGTTATGCTGGAACTGTATAAAATGCTGGTTAGGCCACAACTGGAGTATTGTTTGCCGTTCTAGTCACCACATTATAGGAAGGATGTGATTGCACTGGAGGTGAGGAAGAGGAGGGTCTGAGCTATGTGGAAAGATTGGATAGGCTGGGATGGTTTTCCTTGGAGCAGTGAAGGTTGAGAGGGGGCCTGATAGGGGTGTATAAAATTATGAGGGGCATAGAAAGGGTGGATAGGAAGACACTTTTTCCATTGGTTGAGGGGTCAATAACCAGGGGGCATAGATTTAAGGAAAGAGGGAAAAGGCTGGGAGGGGAGCTAAGGAGAAATTCTTTCTCCCAGAGTGTAGTGGGAGTCTGGAAGTCACTGCCTGAAAGGGTAGTTGAGTGAGAAACTCTCGTAACATTTAAGAAGTATTTAGATATTCACTTGCGTTGCCATAGCCTCCAGGGCTATGGGCCAAGTGCTGGAAAATGGGATTAGTGTAGTCAGATCTTTGTTGACTGGTGTGGACAAGATGGGCCATATGGCCTCCTTCTGAGCTGTAAACGTCTATGAGTCTAAATGTCAGACCTCTGGGATGCATTTCATCTGTTGTAACTGGATAACTGGACTTTGTATTATAAGACGTTCCATTAAGTTAACAATAAATATAGCGATTAAAATCTTAACCATTGATTTGGTTATTTTTTACCATTTCTTTTCATTCAGTGTTTTTTATTTGTCCAGCAGAGTTAGCTTCTGCTGTCTATCACACTTTTGCATAACACATTTTGTTAAATAGATAATGCAACACGAGCAGCTACAGTTTTCAAAAGCTACCACCAGTCACCTGGTATGATAACCTATGAGGAGCAAAATCTTGAGTGAGTTAGAAGGTGAAAGTCGTATCAGGGAAAAATCCTATGCTTTGACTAAAGTGATCCCAGCTGGCCTGTTACTCTCCCAGCTGCAGAAAGGTGGCCTAGAATGGAATAATAATGAATGGGAGGAGAAAAAAAGGGGAAAAAATGAGAACAATTCCAGGAGATTTTGGCTTTCTGGGCAATGATAATGAGAGAATGACATAAAAATGCATCCCAATTGCTGTGGGTACCAACTACAGCCCTTATATCTTCTTGGTAGGGCTCTGATTTGCAACACTAATGTGCCTAGTAATGCTTTTTATCCCTCTGTGCCTTCACACTGTGCCTCATTGTTTTCATTCTAGCACAATTAGTACCATGGAAAATGTATTTTGTCCAGTCCAATAGAGTATAATTACACTGTCAGTGTGAGCCAGTGCCTCCATCTTGTAAGTGGCATGTGCTGTTGAAGCTCCCTGTTGTTTCCTGCAGTTCTATTTTAGTTACAGAACACTTTTAGAAATACTTCTTACATGGCATCATTCCTTCAACAGTCTCCTGCTAACCTTGCATCTGTTAAAAGTTGCCACCAAGTGTAAATTCACAAACTCATTCCTGGAGCCTTGTAATCTTGGATCTCTTTATTTGGATCTTCGAAACAAAGTGAACCTAATGCTCAAGTTCGGCTACTTTTCATTTCAATGCAGACAGACTCCGATAGTTCAGACCTGTTCAAAACATGTTTCTGTGGTGGGCAGAAATAAAAGTCCAAGAGCCAGAAATTGGTCCCAGAGGGGTGGCATGAAATGTTAGATCAGCCTCTCATTATGCTCTGTGCCTATTATTTAATCTCATGAAATGGAACTGAATTTCAGGCGTTGCATAGAAAGGGGAGCCGATTTGGTACAGTCTGTTTTGCACCATTGTACAAGAGGAATTTTCAACTCCGAGGTACTGGAATGTTTAGAGGAAATGGTCATTTCAAGATTAAGGAGAGGAATGGTGAATAACTGGGGAATTAATGAAAAACATTTTCAATAGTCTTAAGAGAATGAAAGGTTTGCACTTATAATACAATAATCAAAGAAACATCCTTTATTTGTATTGTCTGGCATATTTGTACCGTTTCTGGAAAACCAATGTTGAATAAAATTTCTGAAGTGCTCTTTTCAACAATCTGAGGCAGCCATAGAACGGACACCGACACTGATGATTTTGGTCCGGTCAGTAAATTGCTCTTGAATTTCATCATTTTCACACTACCCTCATACTCAGAAGTACTGATTTCATGACATGCATTGCGTGAACTGGCTGACCTTACTTTTCCAGAAGTTAATTAAATGTCATTACAACTATCTATTTCCAAAATCTGCCTGAGAACACAGATTGCTGACTCTTAGAGATGAGCAAATTGCCTCCTACTGAATCAGAACCAAATCCGGCCAAAATCAGGAGTTAAATCCAGGACAGATTCAAACTGCTAAAATTACTATTCCTTCCACTAGTTCAATTCCAAAGTCAAAACTCAGCTCAGCTTGAATTTTCCACTTTACCATTAAAATTATGTATTTAAAAAAAAAAACAGGCCTCCAGCTTGACTCTAAAATCTCCAAAGTTCAGATAAACCTGGATTTTGGGCCTAGATTTGCTCTTATCCATCCTGGACTGAATACGGACAGGTAAATTGCTAGAAGTGGGAAAATATGGTTTCTACTTTAAGCCCCTTTTTCAACAGAAGGTTTTAGTCTACAACAAATTCACACAGCACAAGCTCAGTGACATATCTAAAGACTAAGGGAGATCATACGCAATTGGTCCCAAACACGTGTTGTCTACATTATTTTCTTCTTGAATTTAGTGAAGAAACATAAATATACACAAAAAGTCAAGATTGTCAAGACAAGCATGTCAAAGGACTAGTACATTAGCCAGAAACTGAATGAGGAAAGGGGTACTCCAGAGTTGCATGAAAATGGTCCTTACTGGTGTTTGAATTAAAAGTACATTAGCCGACAGCTTTTTAATTGTTGTTTTATATCGTCTGCCACAGACTATGTAACTTGCCACAAGTTGGAATATGCAACTTGTGGCAGAATGAAACTTGCAGTGCTGACTAATAGAAAACTAATCTGAAATAGAAAAAAATAAAAAATAAAGAATTATCTGATAGCAATATATATACAACTAGCTTTTCTGCTAATACAGAATCAATGGAGTGGGAAATATAGCCCAAAGTAGTTTGCACTTGAAATATTGTATTCTAGCAATGCTTTCTAATCTTCTGTGATGGTTTCTTCTGGGTAGGTTGAAGGGAGGGTCAGAGTTTACAAAATATTTTTGGGTTTGAAAGCTTCCCTTCCTATAGGTTTGTACATGTTCTCATTAAGCAGCTTTTGCTAATTTTTACTCATGTTGGTTCATTTGCTTTGAACAACAAATTTGACTTATTATAGCACTTTTAGTACGGTAAATTGCTGCAGGTGCTTCACAGTTGTTTTATCAAACAAGAATTGACAACAAGCCACATAGGCGATGTTTGGACAGGTAACCAAATGCTTGGTTGAATGAGTAGTGTCTTAAAAGGAAGAGAAAGAGTTTTAGAGGCATTGCGATTTGGAGGTGGTGGGGAGGGTGCGGTGGTGATGTGTGGTGGTGGTGGTGGGTGGATGTGTGCGAGGGGTGGGGTGGGGTGGGGTGGGGTGGGGTGGGGTGGGGTGGGGTGGGGGAAATTGCACAGCTTAAAACCTAGGCAGCTGAAGGCATGACTGCCAATGGTGGAGTGATCAAAACCGGGGATGCACACAGAAACACAGAATATTTACAATGCAAAAGGAGGCCATTCAGCCCATCGAGTCTGCACTGGCTCACTGAAAGAGCAGTCTACCTAATCCCACTCCCCTGTCTTAACCCCATAACGTTGCACGGTCTTTCTTTTCAGATAGTAATCCAATTCCCTTTCAATTACCTCGATCGAACCTGCCTCCACCATCCTTTCAGGAAGCTTGTTCCAGACTCCAGCCACCCTTTGGATAAAAACAATTTTTCCTCACATCAATTCTACTCCTTTTGCCCATTATTTTCAATCTGTGCCTTCTAGTTCTTGATGCTCTCTTGAGTGGGAATAATTTCTCACTATTTACCCTGTCCATACCCCTCAGGAGCTTGAATACCTTTATTAGGTCTCCTCTCAGCCTTCTTTTCTCCAAGGAAAACAGTCACAACCTCTCCAATCTATCCTCATAGCTATAGCTGTTTACCCCTGGAATCATTCTTGTGAATCTCCTCTGTACTCTCTCCAATGCCTTCACATCCTTCCTCAAATATGGCACCATAATTTTATAATAATTTCCACACGAGGCCAGATATTTGACATTCAAGATTTTTTTTCATCCCCCATGTTGAACCTAAGGGTTGACTTAAGAAAGTTGCCATCAATTGCATCAAGTTACCACACTTACATCAAGGAATACTTCCTCATACTAAGGAAAAATACAGTTATGTCCTATTACACTGTTGGATTTCGCTAATTTACTGTACATTAGTTTGCGGTTTAAATTAATTTTATCAGAAACTTGAACAGCACAATTTCAAGCGCATTTTGGGCGCAATTTTCCAAATGTGCACAAACTGGGAACTCTACCCTAGTTCAATCAAAAGGGAGTCATTTGAACCTAAGCCAAGTTATCTAACTTTACAAATATTTGGATTGAGATTTTATGAGGAATACTGTACTCACCACCAGAACTTTACAGTGAGTTTATTTTTTTCTTCATGTGAATCATGCATTGTACCAACTAATGACAAACGTGGGAACATACTTGGTCTGTGGACTTACATCCACTGGGAACTTGATTGAGACTGGCACAATATGTTTCAAGATCTTTAACAGCCCCTCAGAATGGGAACGAAGCAAGATCCTAGTTCTTTGTTTAGGTTGCATTTCAAATCCATGTCCCACAGGCCACATTTTATTCAAATCTAAAAGTTAGAAAGTAAATGTATGTACCAAAAGATTTAGAGGAAATCCAATATTGAGAAGGGGATTAATTTATGAAAAAGGGAATTTCACCAAAAGTCATGAAAATCAGTTATTTGAGCTTTTAGAGCAGATTGATGAGTTTCATTTAATTTTACATCTCAATCATTTGAAATCATATTGTAATATATGTATCAATTCTTCCTATTTTTGGAAACTTTAGAAAAATATTCCATCATTCAAATTCTTCTACGTTTTGGGATTAAAATACTATTGATAGAATCAACTTGTGTCTTCTCGCTATTTCTTCTTAAAGGATTTTGGAATATTCTGGATACCATAAAAGGGACAGAATACTCTTGAAGGAAATTGATTTTTATTATATAATCCCTATTGAAGAAACAAATAATTCGAGAGGTAAAATTTCATGCAGTTTTTGTATCAAATACCTGTTTTCTAGATATTTTAGTGCCTTCTTAAAACATGATTGGTGTAATTATTGAATGACACAAATAAGCTACCAAGAGCACCTTCCATATATGGTATTAAAAGGGAATTGCCCATTTTCCTCTGGCATGGATTTTGACCCACTGTTCATTTTATGACTTGACTAATGCAGGTTGTTGCGAGAAGGCAGTGGACTACTCATATCAATTAAATATATATTTTGCTCCCACTTAAGGAAAGTAAAAAAATACAACCGCCTGCAATAACTTTTTTATTAACAGGTTTCTTTTCTCTGTTCCCGAAGGTGTTGACTCATATTGGGGTATAAGAAGGTCAAAGTGGAAAATTGCCCAAGTATTTCCTGTCCACAAAAAGCAGGAGAAATCCAACCCAGCCAATTAGAACTCCAGTCTCCTCTCATTTACCAGCAAAGTGATGGAAGGGGTGGTCAACAGTTCTTTCAAGCTGCACTTACTCACCAATAACCTGCTCACTAATACTCAGTTTGGGTTGCCAGGACCACTTGGCTCCAGACCTCATTACAAGCTTTGTCAAAACTGAATTTCAGAGGTGAGGTATGAGTGACCACCCTTGACATCAAGGCAGCATTTGACTGAGTGTGACACCAAGGAGCCTAAAGAAACTTGAAATCAATGGGAGATGGTGGGGAACCACTCCACTGGCTGGAGTTACATTCAGCACAAAGGATGATGCTTGTGATTGTTGGAGGCCAATCATCCCAACCCTCAGCTATCCCTGCAGGAGTTCTTCAGGGCAGTGTTCCAGGCTCAATCATTTCAGCTGCTTCATCAATGACTTGCCCTCCAGGTCAGAAGGTCAGGAATAGGAACGTTCAGTTCCATTCGCAACTCCTCAGGTAATGAAGTCATCTATACCTACAAGACCTGGACAATATTCAGGCTTGGGCTGCTAAGTGGCAAATATCATTCACACCATATAAGTGCCAGACAATGGCCATCTCCAGCAAGATAGAGTCTAGCTACCTCCCCTTGAAATTCAACAGCATTACCATTGCTGAATTCCACCACCAGGCCGCCCCCCACCGACCCCCTCACCTCCTCCCCCTACCTCACCCCCTCACAATCAACATCCTGGGGGTTACCATTGACTGGAAACTGAACTGGGCCAGCTATATAAATACTGTGACTACAAGAGAAGGTCAGAGGCTGGCAATTCTGTGGTGAGTAATTCATTTCTTGACTCCCCAAAGCCTGTCCACCATCTACAAGGCACAAGTCAGGATCATGATGGAATGCTCTCCATTTGCCTGGATAAGTTCTGCTCCAAAAGCATATAAGAAGGTTGACTTCATCCAAGACAAAGCAGCCCACTTGACTGGCACCCCATCCATTCCCTTAAACATTAATTCGCTCCACCACTGACACAGCAGCAGCAGTGTGTGCCATCTATAAGGTGCACTGCAGCAACTCACTAAGGCTCCTTTGACAGCACCTTCCAAACCTGTGACCTCCACCATCTGGAAGAAAAAGGCTATCAGGCGAATGGGAATATTTTCACCTGCAAGTTCCCCTCAAGCCACACACCATGTGACTTAGAACTATTTCGCCGTTCCTTCATTGTCGTTGGGTAAAAAATCTCTTCCTAACAGCACTGTGGGTGTACCAACATCACATGAACTGCAGCTATTCAACAATGCAGTTTGCGAGGGCAATTAAGGGTGGGCAATAAATGCTGGCCTAGCCAGCAATACCCAATCACATGAACATAAAAAGTACAGCCTCTCAAGGCTGCCCTGCCATTCACTAAGTTAATGGTTGGCTTCTAACTCAATTCCACTTCACCACCACCATCACCCCACCACCCACCACCCCCCCAACCGCTCCAAAGTCCCAAATGCACCATAGGACTGGATTTGGTGATGATCATTGGCACCCTGACATCAGGCTCAAATAGAGTTTAAAAACCCAGTAGCAGTGGTGGGGTGTCAGTCACAACCAATTAAGAAACTGTATCCAATAGCCCCAGCCAATTAAAGACAGCGGGTGGACCAGGGAAACTGCAGGCCCAATGGGAAAGCCTTTTCTAACCATAGGAAGCTAAGTCTAAAAACAATGTCCCGTTTGGTGCCTCAGGCAATTCCCATTGGGTCCTGTGGAAGGTTAAATAGGAACATTGATCTTGGAAAGACCATATATTAATTTAGTAACATCTGAAAATGTTTTTTTAATAGAGCATCTCTAGAAACATGCATAGATACTAACTTCTAGGAGAACTGGAGGAGCAACTCCCTCCGTTGTGTCAGGGTAAATCATCTCACCATTTGCTTATTGGCTTGACTACATTTGCTGGTGAGTATTTCAATGTTGAGCACATGGGTCAAATGTTTGTGTGTGTGTGTCTGTGTGTGTGTGTGTGTGTGTGTGTGTGTAATTGAAATTTTTTTCCGCAAACGTTTGTATTGAGCACACGTAGGACAAATTGGTGCTGCATTTAACAACAAGGGAACATCGGGGCTCTTTGAGTGAGAGAGGAATGCAGCAGGAGCTGTTGGCATATTTTGAAGTCAGTGGTGACAACTGTAAATTACGGTGAGATTGTGAAAATCCACTGTGTTCACAGGTATATTGAGACAAAATTTGACACCAAGCCACCCAAGGAGATTTCAGGATGCATGACCAAAAGCTTAGTGCATGAAGCAGGTTTTAAAGGAAAAGAAGGAAAGCTTTGGGGAGGAAATTCGGGCTTTAGGAAAGGAGAAAAACAGCAAAACAAAGAAAGAGAGTGGGAAGAGTAGAGTGATATGTGTTGTCATTGTTTAGTAACCAGATAAATGGCATGAACCGATATGGTTCTGTTTAAATAAGCAGCTAGAAATTAACTTGTAGGGGTTATTTTTCAGCGTTTAATATAAAGGAAGCTGTTCTAATCTTGGGTCAATCTGCGAGACAGTGGGCTGGACTTTATGCAGCCTGTCATCGTAGGAACCATGGTGACCAGGCCCACTTAATCATGGGAGAGGCCCCACATCAGTCTCCCAGTGGCAGGAAAGCCTCTCCCCATTATGTCAGAGGACAGAAAGGGCTGATTTTTTTTTTTTTTTTTTTTGTAAAAATATACTTTATTCATAAAAAATCTTCAATCACATTCAAAACCATTTCAAAAACAACATTACAAGGGTACAATCCAGGTTAAACTTTTACAAAATGTATCACCAGGTGCATCAGTACAAACAATATTACAATCATTTACAGCCTTTCATTTTGATCTGTACAGCCCGAGGGGCTCTAAACAGTTCCCAGTCTCTCGGTGCGCTGTGATAGAAAGGTCTTAGACAGCGACCCTTCCCCATTGCGCCTTTGCGGCAGCTGCCCCAAGCTTTAGTGCGTCCCTCAGCACGTAGTCCTGGACTTTGGATTGTGCCAGTCCGCAACAATCGGTCGGGGACAACTCTTTGTGCTGGAAGACCAACAAGTTTCGGGCAGACCAAAGCGCGTCTTTCACCGAGTTGATGATCCTCCAGCTGCAGTCGATGTTTGTCTCGGTGTGTGTCCCTGGGAACAGCCCGTAGAGCACAGAGTCCTGTGTCACAGAACTGCTCGGGATGAACCTCGACAGCAACCACTGCATCTCTCTCCAGACTTTCTTTGCAAAGGCACAATCCACAAGGAGGTGAACAACGGTCTCTTCCCCACCACAGCCACCTCGAGGGCATCGTGCAGAGGGGGTGAGACTCCTGGCGTGTAGGAAGGATCTGACGGGGAGGGCCTTTCTCACCACCAGCCAAGCTACGTCTTGGTGCTTGTTGGAAAGTTCTGGCGATGAGGCATTCTGCCAAATGACTTTGACAGTCTGCTCGGGGAACCATCCCACAGGGTCCACCCTCTCCTTATCCCTCAGGGCCTCTAGGACGTTACGTGCTGACCACTGCCTGATGGACTTGTGGTCAAAGGTGTTTTTCTGCATAAATTTTTCCACCAGGGACAGGTGGTACGGCACGGTCCAACTACTTGGAGCGTTCCGCGGCAGCGTGGCCAGACCCATCCTTCGCAACACCGGGGACAGGTAGAACCTCAGCACGTAGTGACACTTGGTGTTTGCGTACTGAGGGTCTACGCACCGCTTGATGCAGCCACACACAAAGGTGGCCATCAGTATGAGGGCGATGTTGGGCACGTTTTTTCCCCCTTTATCTAGAGGCTTGTACATCGCGTCCCTGCAGACACGATCCATTTTCGACCTCCAGATAAAGCGGAAGATGGCTCGAGTGATCGCCATCGCGCAGGAGTGTGGAATGGGCCAGACCTGCGCCACGTACAGCAACAGCGAGAGTACCTCACACCTGATGACCAGGTTCTTACCCGCAATGGAGAGGGAGTGTCGCTCCCACATGCCCAGTTTCCTTTTCACCATAGCCACTCGCTCCTTCCAGTTTCTAACGCATGCCCCGGTCCCTCCGAACCATATCCCCAGCACCCTCAGGCCGTCAGCCCTGACAGTGAAGGGGACAAAGGATCGGTCAGCCCAGTTCCCAAAGAACATGGCCTCGCTCTTCCCACGATTTACCTTGGCTCCCGAGGCCAGTTCGAACTGGTCGCAGACGTGCATCAGTCTGCGCACCGACAGCGGATCCGAGCAGAAGACGGCGACGTCGTCCATGTACAGGGAGGCTTTTACCTGAGTGCCTCCACTGCCTGGGATCGTCACTCCTCTTATGCCCGGATCCTTCCTGATGGACTCGGCAAAGGGTTCTATGCAGCACACGAAAAGGACAGGCGAGAGAGGACAGCCCTGCCTGACTCCAGATTTAATCGGAAAGCTATCTGTTTCCCACCCATTGATTGAGACTGCGCTACTGATGTTAGTGTAGAGCAGTTGGATCCAATTTCGAATTCCCTCCCCAAAGCCCATTTTGGAGAGCACATCCCCCATGTAGGTGTGCGATATTCTGTCAAAGGCCTTCTCCTGATCCAAGCTGATGAGGCAGGTATCCACACCCCTGTCCTGTACATAGGCAATCGTATCCCTGAGCAGCGCCAGGCTGTCAGAGATCTTCCTGCCGGGCACAGAGCAGGTCTGGTCAGGGTGAATCACCAATTCCAGAGCGGATTTGACCCGGTTGGCGATGACCTTGGACAGAATCTTATAGTCCACATTCAACAGTGAAATGGGTCGCCAATTTCTAATTTCCTCCCTTTCCCCCTTGTGCTTGTAGATGAGGGTGATGATGCCTTTCCTCATGGATTCTGACATGCTGCCGGCCAGGAGCATACTCTCGTACACTTCTAGCAGGTCTGGGCCGATCAAGTCCCACAGAGCCGAATACAACTCCGCCGGCAGGCCGTCGCTTCCGGGGGTTTTACTCTTCTCGAAGGACTCGAGGGCCTTAGTCAGTTCGTCAGGAGTTAGCGGTTTGTCTAGGCTCTCCCGCGTACTGTGGTCTAAGACCTCCGTGATAGAGGACAGGAAGGACTGGGAGGCCGTGCTGTCCGTGGGCTTCACGTCATACAGACCGGCATAAAAGGATTTGCTGATCCTCAGAATGTCGGACCGTGATGACTTTACTGAGCCGTCTTCTTCCTTCAGGCTGCTGATCACAGAGCGCTCTCTGTGTACCTTTTGGAAGAAGAAACGTGAGCACGTCTCATCCTGCTCCACGGAGCGGACTCTGGAACGGAAGATGATCTTGGAGGCCTCCGAGGCAAAGTGCGAGGCTTGCTGGCCCTTCACCTCTTGGAGCTCCTCCTTGACATCCACCCCCATCGACTGCAGCCGGAGCAGATTCTGCATCTTTTCCTGGAGTCGGGACATTTCCCTCTGTTCCTTTCTAGCTTTCTGGGTGCCTTTGCGGATGAAAAACCTCTTGATGCTTCCCTTGATCACTTCCCACCAGTGTGTCAGGGACTCAAAGAGGGGTTTCACGGTTCTCCAACCTTTGTAATCCCTCTTGAGCTCCTCAATGTTCTCTGGGGTCAGCAGTTGCACATTTAGCTTCCATGCCCCCCTGCCCACCCTCAGGTCTTCCTCCAAGTGGCAGTCCGCCAGTAGGAGGCAGTGGTCAGAGAAGAACACCGGCTTGACGTCGGTGGATCTGACTGTGAATGCACGGGACACAAACAGGAAGTCTATCCTGGAACGAATGGACCCGTCTGGCCGCGACCAGGTGTATCTACGCTGCGCTCCGTCTGCAGGGTTGCTGAAGACGTCGTGCAGCTTGGCATCCTTAACTGTGAGGGCTGATGGGGGATCCCTGGCTGTTGCCGGTGGAATTTCAATTCGACTTATGAATGAACCAATTGACACCAATTACCTTTGAGCCCACTGTAATGTCGTGGTGGTTCAGGGATTAAATGGAGGCTGCATGGCTTTCCTGCACCCTTGGGCTTGAAAGCCGCCCAGCAAAACCTGTTGGGCCATCCCTCACTGTCCTTGCCTCTGAATCCCCCTCCCCCCACTCTCCCATGATCCCCACATCCTGCCTGGGTCCCACCACAAGTCTTAGCCTCTGCTGCCAGCAGTCACTGCTCCAGTTGGTGCTGGTGACAATGATGAGCTGCTGGCCTCTCATTGGCCGGCTGCTCTCGGCGGGTGGGACTTCCACCACCGGGGACCTCAATCACAGGGAAGGCCCGACAATGGCAAATTAAGAGCCTGAAGGGCATGATTCAGTCGGGCCATCTCCACGGAACTGACGGGGGTTCTCCAATGGTTTTTCATCAATGGGTGAGACCCTCATTGACCCGACAAAATCCCTTCTATAACAAAGTAACATTTTAATAATAAAAAGAGAACACTTTTAGTGTATCAAGGACACCCAGAATAACGTGGGAGGTAAAACAGACACGTGCTTGGAATTTAATCTCTCCCAATTTAAAACATATGAGGTGTCAATAAATTGAAGGTAAGTCTCTCTAACTGCTGTTTCAGGCATTTGTACAAATAGTAGTAACTGTTCTGTTACTAGCCAGAGCACAATGCAAGGTCTTCAAGTTTAAGATGCATTAAATGCAAACTATTTGAGAGTATTTGCTTGCCATTTTTGAGTTTGATAATGTAATCGTCTTGCTTTATGGAGTTGTCACAGAAAAGGAAAATCATATACACATAGGTGAGATCCTTGACCCACCAAAATTGATTTTAAAAAAAACTTTAAAAAGAACCATGACAGGAAAAGAGAACACACAGCTTACCAGCCATGGTATCACTCATAACCTGATTACAACAATCAGCTTAAGCCTTTGCCGCTTGGCATTTATGCTCCTGAATCCACTTGTAGTTTAAACATCTTCTGTCAGCCATGGGCTCACCATATAATTAGCTATATATTGTATTTATCAGGTTGATGTGACTAGAGCAAGAATGCTTTACAACATCACGCTTATTTCTGGGTGTTCATATTATTAAATAATATATTGCCTTTGTAATTTCTGCTCCACAACATAGGCTTTCCAACACAAGTTATTTTCCATACTTTTTGTTGCTAATTGGGGACTAAAGGATTGACTGTTGCCTGCTTCAGATTCTGTTCCATGTTTAGATTTTTGCTCATCATTATTAGAATCATTTTCTAGGTAAGTCTATTCACTTCCCATACTTGCGCTATATTCATTACATACATCAAACCTGTACCTTAAGTTTTCTCCATAAAAGGTTGTGCTTTAATCCCATTTTTGTGTTCGCTCCCCATACCTATTAATATTCTTTTTTTCAACAAACTATCTAATTTCCTTATTAGAAGAATTTCAAGAAAAGCTTCCCATGAGGAGAAGCTGTCAGGAAAAAGGTTCAGTGCCAGAATAAGCCCAAAGATCTAATGTTATAATTTTTACAGAGACTTTCCTCGTGGGGCTTGGAGCAGCAGGGGAGTTGGATCCCACAAGAAAATGTTTAAGTCTTCTGGGCTCTCAGTCTTTTATCTTACCCATTGTGAGTCTTTTCTCTTCCTCTGACCTACCTGAGCGCTGGCGCTCATTATCAGCCTTCATCTGCCTGATATTCCACGCCCATCCATTATTCAGCTGCTGGTTTGAGGTGGCCAAGCACATGTGGATTGGGCCTGGGAGTAATTCAACTTGCCCAGGCCTCACATTGCCAAAGCCTGAATCCCTTTCCACTTGCCTTGGATCCTGCCCTCCCAACTCACTCATCAAGTCATCGGAGCTTACCTGTTTGGCTTGATGCCAGGCACCAAAACTAGACTTGTGGAGTATAAATAGCCCAAAATGATTCTACAGCAAAGCAAAATGGAAGGATTTCCTCCAGGGATTCCCAATCATCTTTACTGCTCCAGCACTGTGTTCGGCTCTGACTATAGATTCAGAGTGTATTCACATGCAGCTAGAACTTGGGTGCTAAACAAAACCACTTTGCACCAACAGAACAGTTGGTGTGAATGCACCTCATATTGTGTTTGGGGGCTGCTAATGAAAGATTGCCTCCAGGCAGTCACTTTACACCAGCTTCTCAGATAATTCCAGCTCAAACCTGCCGCATTGTTTTGCCCAAATATGATTCTTGAGAACATTTGAAAAAAAAAATCAGGCTCCTATCAAGTTGTCTGTCTCTTATGAGAGATCAACATAACAATTATAAAACAACAAACGTCCAACTTGTTACCCAAACTCTTCAAAGCGGAACAATGTCGTGGAAAATACATTCAGTTGAAGTTGTTTGGCGCTGTGCTGTGCACCAGAAATCTGTCACCATAAATGGTCACATGGTTCCATTTGATTCAGTCCATAGCACCCTCGCCTTTGAATCAGAGGGTTGTGGGTTCATGTCCCACTCCCGGAAACCAAGAACTGTGATTGTACTCGAAAAGAGTTGATTGATCTGGGTTTCACTGCCTGATTGTTTCTTCCTAAAGTTAGTTGAACAGATTCAAATGCATTCCAAAAAAAAAACACAAAATCAGCTCTGACTCTTACCGAATTATCATTTATAATGATTCACAATGATCTGGTAGAACGTACACTGGAGGCTTTACAAAAAAAAACAGTTCCTTCCACTCAAGAAACACAATGATGAACAGAATACACAGAATGTAACTGCGTTAATAATAATCTCAGAATGAAATGAATTCAGGTAACTCTCCAGTGCAATAATAGGCATGTCTTTGAGGCTGACGCTATCATTTCACACCATGAGAAGAATGGAGAGTGAATTACGTGTAATATATTCATGCTAGCAAAGCATGCAGTGCCTGCATCGTTGGTAAATAAACCGGTGGGTTACACTCAGGATTTAGAATTTCTGATGAAACTGCAGAAATGTCAGTGCAGCCGGCAGATAGCCAATCAGTGTAAAACTCAGGTGACCTTTGCACTTTGCTACTTTAGTATGACTGCTATCATCCAAAAGAAAAAAAATACACTATACGCTTATTTTATCAGCCATTTAAATAAGGTGAAGATAACATTCAAAAATGAATGACACTTACACAATAAAGAGGTAAAATGTTAGAATTCAAAATAATGATGTCAGAGTTTTAGAGAGTTAATTTGGATGGCTAAGTATTTAACACATCAAGCTCTTCCTGTGGCATGTAACAACTCTTTCTACATAAGCATATGCTTCCTTAAAAATAAACTGATTTAAAAAATGTTTACAGTAAGCTTTCAATATTTATTTTCAAAATACTATGGCCATATTTTATTAATATGTTAGGTAAAACGAAGCTAATGCAGAGAATTATGATCCCTTTAATTAGCAAATACACATGGCTTAGTGTTGTGGGCTGAAATCACTTTGGTGCCAGATAGATATCATATATAGTTTTAACGAGATAAAATGTCAAATAGTTCATATTTACAATAATGAATATTTTTCTCACATAATGTTCCACTTGTTAAAATTAAGAATGCGGAGGTCATGATAGTCTCTTTCTCAAACGTTGCCTCAAGTTAAATATTGATATATGTTTTGCTTTGGGAAGATGACTTATTACCTTCCCAATACCAATGGTGCTGTACTAGCTGATAATTAGTGATTCTGAATGCATTACTCAGACCACATGGCAAAGAATAACAATAAAAAGGGGTTTCCCAGAAACTCCTGAATAACAGGTGCAATTCTGCGGGCCGAATTTTATGTTGATCGAGTGGGCATGCTCCCGACCCGATTGGGCGCGAAATCATGGGAGATAACATCGGGCGAGCGTCCCGGCATCATTGCACACTTGCACGATATTTCGCTCGGCGGGCGCGCACAAAAGTCGGAAGCGCGCCCTCCGACAATTAAGAGGGCAATTAAGCCCATTAACGGCGCAACTGTCTGCCATTTTCCGTTGCCTGTCCAGCCTTCCAATTGGCGGACGGGCGAATCAGCCCCACGGCCTTTTACGTTTTCATGAAACCTCATCCAAGGGTGGGATGAGGTTTCCATTATAAAATAAAATAAAAATAAAAATCTTTGGCCAGCATTTTTATTGTCTATATTTTCAGGCACCTGATGGTGACATTTTTTTCTGCTTTTTAAAACTTTATCGGAACATTTTCGGATCTGCGGCTCCCTGAGGCAGCCCTCTGCCTTCAGGGAGCTTTCTATCAGCGCCTCTCCCATGCCTGTGTTGATGTCATCGCCCACCCTCCTCCTGTCCTACCCTAACAGCGCTTCACGGTCGGGGGCCGATTGCGGTCGGCGATCTGTTTCCTGGCCGATCCCAGGCCTGCCGATCACGCCCACCCACTGAGATAAAAGTTCAGGCCTCTGACTCTAAATAGAGCATTCTATCATTTTTGAACAGATTCCCGTTAAGAAACATTCTGCGTAGTCAAATAATGAGATTTTTTTCAAACTAGACTTTCTGGACTTATATGTATTAATTTTTTTTACTAAAGATGGAACTAATTTAGTTTATCTAAGTTACTTGGATACTTTTCTTAATCAAAACAGTCAAAGTGATAAGGTTAGCAGCTAAAAAGACACGACAATAGACATTTTTGTTTCTTTTTGCTACGATAAACAAGTGAATTTAAACAATTTGTCGCATTACATCGATTGGTGTGCATGCTTTGTATGTGTGAAGGTTTATGTGTATATGTACATGCATATATGTGTTTGCTTACAATGATAAAACATAACCGCATTATTACTAAAAGACTTACTTGACTATATACTAAATTATTCAATGTGTAATTGCTTTTTTAAAAAATTTAATTCTTGAGTGACCTTTGGTACTGGCAGGAGCTAGAGTTCCATTTTCTTCAAATGGCTAAAAATTAAAACAAAAATTACCTGTCACAGACCATATATTTAATTATTAAGTGATAGAACAGAGCAGCACAGGTAATCGCTTTAATATAAAATTTATGCTAGATGTGGCCAGTTCCTTCCTTTTTTTCTGCACAGGACGCTATCACACCACTTTTCTAGGGATTAACAAGACTTGGTTAAATGTGTGCCTTGTGTCAAAGCAACCAATCGAGACAGCTGGACACAATGAGGACTACACAAATGTAATATTAATAAGGATAATATAATCGGGTTATCCCCATCAGCTTGCAGATTCTTTGTCATTTATTTACCTAATTTGAGCAAATAGTGAAGAGGAGCAATTTTAGAATTGTGCTATCTTGAAGTGCTTTGGTTTTTAAGATTCACAGGGAAGGTGGTGGGGGGGGAGGGGTGGTGGCGTTGGGTAGGAGACACTGAAGGAAGAAAGGAGGCGACAAAAAAAAGGATAAATAAAATAAGGACACTGAGGTCAAAGTGATTCCAAAGCCACCAGACGGCTTCCCTCCCCTGGTGCCTGTGGACAACAAAAAAAGGAAATGACTTTGCAAGGGTTTTTTAATGACTTTCCTGTGTGCAGAGATGACAAGGACTCTAAGGGAGGCCAGATGACAAAAGGAAAGAAATGAAGTGTGGAGTGTTAGGAGGCAAACAAGGCGAACAAAAAATAAAGAAAATCCTGCCAGCTTCGCACCTCATCACTGTCTCTGCACATGGGCCCCGGTATTGATTTTTTCCAGAACTGTAATATAGCAGTCATGTAAAACACAAATGGTAAATGTCACACTTTATTTGTTCAAAGGCTCAAGGATTGTTTTTAAAATTAATAATAATCCCAACTAATGTTAAATAAGTCTATAGATAGCAGCTTGACTTTGATGCCACTGGGTTCGGACACATACTGAAGAATAAGCTTGACAGTCTGAGCTACTGCTGAACACAAAAGAAAAATTAAAAATCCCTTGGACACTTCCATAAAAGGAAAATAACCATTCTTCCACAAACTGGCTGGTTTTTTTTATTGATGTACAAAAGTATACCGTTATGGAAAAGACTTGGCTGGAAAAAGGGTAAACTTGGGAGGTCATAGTAATAATGTCCTGATTTTTGTCGTTGTGTAGAGGTTAGGCTTTCTTCAAATCAATCTTGATGCAATCTGAATAAACAGTGGATGAAAGGCCAAGACCTTATCCTGTAAAATACAATTTGCAAGCAGTATGTGCTAAAAATCATTTAGGGTTTTCAAATTGTCCAACAGGATCATATAAGGTGGCGTAAAGTAGTATTAATCCTGCAGGATCTCCCTGGACTAGTTTTCAAACAATATGGTGAAAATACAACGCTGTAAGGGATTTATATCTGAACGGTCGAGAATTTCCTGGAATGGTTGATCAGGCAATGCAAGTCACAATTTCTGTCATTTTATGGTGAAGTTATTCCAAAATTCTGGCAAGAAGTAATTCGAGCTTCTTGCAGCATTATGACTAGTGGAAAACTGGGGACCTCAGGATTGGCACAGTTTCTGTTAAGAATCTCATGTACCCTATGCATTTGTTTCATTATTAAGTCTCTGCGTGGGCAAACAATGCTTCCAAAAGTCTGAGGATAAAGATGCTATCAATAATTCATGTCCTGAATGCAAGTTGTCCTGATTTCTGGATCTTTTTTTATTGGAAAGAATTGGAGAAAAGAAGTGAAATATTCAATTGTTCGGTGTTTGATTATGTGTGTTTGTTGACTCTTCCACCGTGTGCTATGTGCTATTAGTCAAGCCTTGGTGTGGTTACAGATTAAAACAGAAACTAAACAGAGAGAAGCAGCTGGAAGCGTAAGAGTGCAGTCATTTATAAAAACGTTGGAAATAATGGTCCTGTTTAGGCATAGAAATTGGCGTGTCATCTCTGCATATCTCCGAGGCACAAAACACAACAACTGGCGAGGAGAACAGTGGAGAAAAAAAATTATATTTACGGCTTCCAGCACCATTCCTTTCTTTGCCAGGAGATCCATCCAGCTTGTGGAATTGGTGGATTTCAGGATTGAAGACCTATTTGCTTGCTATAGGGATGGACAGTCTGGATGCAGCAGTGACTTGCAAGAAGGGGAAACTCATAAATTGGCCGCAATTTTTTCATCCAGCCTGCAGCAGGTTTCCTGGTGGGTGGGAGTGGAGAATCCAGCGGCAGGCAAACAGGCTCAAATCCGCCGTCATAAAACAAGTCGCAATTCTGCGGACGGCGTGTTCACGGTGGGTCAGTTATCCCGCCGACTAATGGCGTGAACACCATTTGCATTCATTAGCATGTCATGAATGCTCATTAAAACAGCTGCTCGCGGGAATCTTGCCAGGCCTTCCAATCTTCCGTCACGCCAGCGGGAAATTATGTCGGCCTCAAAAACCCGTTTGAAAAAGGGTGGCTTGCACAAATCGAACCTCAGTTCACTGGTAATTTCGAGGTGAGTGGGACATACTTGCCATAGCGCTGTGTCGGTCTTATTGCGGTGAACCCCACTCCGCTGGGTCTGTAGGGTTGGATTGCTCCTTCTCTTTGCTCTCATTGTCTCGAGGAACACCACTGTGCTGTGGTACTCAAGCAGGCCTCCACTTTCAGAGACAAACACTTCAACCATGGGTGGGCTGTGAGACGAGGGTCGGGCTGATGAGCACAATGGGGGCAACGGGGAATAAGGTGGTGGAATGGCAGTGAGAGGGAAGGGTGAACATAATGGGGGCAACGGGGAGGGAAGTCTGTGGAATGGCAGTGAGGGGGAAGGGCGAACACCGTGGGGGCTTTCCTGGGATCGCTCTCTAACCTCGTGTTGCCGCAGGAGTCTGCTTAGAAAGAAAGAAGACCTCCTTGCGGTGAAAGCCTCTGAAAGCCAATGGCTTCATTAGAACTCTTAAAGGGCTACTCAGAACTTAGTGGTTACACATCACAGTCGCTGCATCTCAAGTGTAACGTATAGGACTGTAGAATTTGGGAATGCAGGCAACAGTGAGGGAGGCACAGCTGTATCATATATGGCATTCCATCAGTGAAGGCCAGTCACACATGTTCACTAGATGTGACACTCCTAATGGGCCAAAGGGGATCCACTCGTTGACCATGAGCAACTGATTGGTCATTAATATGCCACATTAGAGATTGGAGCACAGAGCTAGGTTGGGTCAATCATCTCACTTGAAGTTTAGCATCCCAAGCAGTTCCTAAGATGTTACATCTGCGATCTTGGTCACCTCGATGTGTGTGCAAATGTCTCAGGGACAAGGCGGAATCAGTCATCATGCAAGTAGGGCAGCAAAAACGATGGACCCTTATAGTCACCAAACGTGTCATCCTCTGAGCTTCACTTTCTTGCCCCTTGAATCATTGTTTCCAATGTTTCCTTTCAGAGAGAAGGCAAAAGCTGATATGGATCTAGGGCCCGACGTTGCCTTTGTCAGGATCCTAATACAATGGAGGAGGCGAAAAAGGGAGAGGCGACTCCACGCACAGCTTCAGCAGGAGGGACATAGTCAAGCAGAGCCACAGCATGAACAGGAGGGTCAGGAGGAGAGACCCAGGCAACGGGGGTGACTCGCCAGACCTAGAGTTTATTTTAGAAGAATCTCCTATTTATAAATGAGTGAGAGGCAATGCCATGCATGTCTACGCTTGTCACGAGGTCTCGTGCAGCACATAATCCACCTGAAGACCTGACACCATGTGGAGATGGAGGGTATTCACTGCCACTGGCTTTGACGGTAACCACAGCACTCAATTTCTTGGCCTCTGGTTCTTTCCAAGGATCAACAGATGACCTGTGCAGCATCTCTCAGTCCGCAACACATCGATGCATAAAGGTTACAGATGCCCTTTATAGGGAGGCCCATCATTATGTCAGGTTTGTTCTGGTCGAAGATAGCCAGGCTGCGAGGTTCACTGGCTTTGCTTCCACCTCAGACTTCCCTAGAGTGCAGGGTGCAATCGACTGCACCCATGTGGCTATACAGGCCCAATGGCAGCAGTCCCTAATGTTTATAAACCGCAAGGGCTACCATTCCAGTGATGTGCAACTAGTGTGAGATCACCAGAAGCACACGCTGCACTTTTGTGCACGGTGCCCTGGGAGTTGCCATGACTCATACATCCTGAGTCGCTCCCAGGTGCCTGAAGTTTTCGAGGGGCCATTACGTCTGCAGGGATGGCTGCTTGGGGATAAGGGATACCCACTGAAATGCTGGCTGACGACACCAATGAGTCGTCCTCAGGGTCGTTCCGAGGAGAGGAACAATGCTGCTCACAGCTCCACATGTTCTCTTATAGGGCAGACCGCAGGGCTTCTGAAGATGCATTTCAGATGTTTGGACCGCTCAAGTGGCTCACTCTAATACACTCCCGACAGGGTTTCCTGCATCATCGCAGTGTGTTCCACCCTTCACGATCTGGAGATGCAAAGAGGTGACCCCCTGCCAGATGATGACCTGGAGGAAGATGAGAGCTCATTGGAGGATGAAGATCCAGAGGCCCAAGAACCTCATGAAGCTCTGAAGGCCAGTATGAGCGTGATCACACCATGGAGAAAGGAAGACGTGGGAGACGTGCCAGGGATACGTTAATCGCTGACAGGTTCCAGGAAGAGTAAAGTCAAGTGAGGGAATATGGCCACATCTCTCCTCGTCCTCAATGCCATTTTCTTTTAATTCAGGGGGTGTCCACCCATTTGCAGTGAGAACGAGTCCTACATTCCCACTTGCCTCATGAATCGCCAGGCCATTATCTTTGCTTTGCTCCGTGGGGCCCTGTGAGTGAGCTCACTCTGGGAACTGAGATCCCACTTTGGAATAAGATCAATGCAAGAGAAGACTTGAAGCCTTTGCGACCATCTAATAATGCCAACACTGCTGCAGCTAAGATGTGGACTTGCCTAGGGGTCTCCTCCTCCTGTGCATATCTTATCTTCTGCCACTACCACTGAGGAGTCATAAATTCTGCTAGAATATCGATGCTGATGAGCTGCCCTCACTCAGTGGTGCTCATTGAGGAAGAAGGGTTAGAAACGCTTACATCACATACTTTCAATAAAGATTTATACACATCTCCCTGACAACACACAAGGGGTGTGTACACACCTCCCTGACAACACACAAGGGGTGTGTACACATCTCCCTGACAACACACAAGGGGTGTGTACACATCTCCCTGACAACACACAAGGGGTGTGTACACATCTCCCTGACAACACACAAGGGGTGTAGATACTAGTTCAACTGAGGTTGATATCACAGGAATATTAATCTCACAGTGAGACATTATCACTGAGTGGGAGGAAGGCTAAACCTTGAAATAAGAGGATTCCAAAGTACAAAATCACAATGCCTTCATTTAACAGGAACATTCACATAACCATCAGTTGTAGTAACAAAAGTGCAATTTATTTACATGTCTGGCACACCCCTGACCCAAAAGTGACATCAATTTTTCTTCACTTTCCTAACTCCAGCGCTGTGCCTGGGTGCAGCCCTGACATCTTCGGCAGAGGTGGAGGCAGCCTGTTGACTGCTACGAACTGATGTTATGATGACCATGGTGGACGTCATCTGGTGGCCCCGGGCTTGGAGGGCCCTAGCCGGATAAAGGTCACCTGCTCAGGGGCAGAAGCACCCTCGGCGGCCTGAGAAGCTGGAGTGGATGGGGTCACAGGCAGAGGGGACTGTGAGCGGCTGCACACCCTTGGAATGTCCTGAGAGGAGGCCCCTGAGGTGTTCGCCTGACATGCATCCTCCCTGTGGGTGCCCGAGGGCCCCACCCTGACTCCTGCAGCAGATGGTGCACCTGGAGGGGGTCAAGGTGCCTCGTTCCCATGTCGTCTAAATCCTGATGGTGCCCATCAGGCTGTGTGGCCATGGAGTGCAGGGCCGAGCACAAATCTGGCAAGAGCTGCTGGACCAAGGTCTCCATTGTGGTTGCCAGCCTTCCCATGGTGACCTCGAGGCGCTCGCATGTCAGAGCCATAACATCAGACAGAACGTGGCCGGACTCCTCCATCGTTCGCTCTAGTCTGTTGAGTGATTTCCAAATCTCTGCCTGATGTTCCGCCACCTGTCGTTGCATCTCCAGCATAGATTTGGCGGCTGCTTCCAGAGGCTCATCATCTGACTCGGACTGAGCAGGTGCCTGGTTTCCAGCAACCCCCCAAGTGCTGGAGGCCTGGGCTGTCCCTGCCTCCCACTGCTGCGGGGACATGTCAGTGAGGTGTTCCCCAGAAAGTGAGCCCCAGCCTAAACTACATGTGTGGCCCACCGACATGCGTGTCTCTCAGCTGGTGGAGGGTGCATGTGGGTGGCGTGATGGTTCTTCCAGAGCTTCCTCCTCAGATGAAATCTGGGGGCTCGTACTGATTTGCTGACTGGCTTGGGGGTCTCGATCTGCTGGTGCCTAGAAAATAGAAAATAGAGTTTCAGCTAATGAGCATGAGCTAGATAAGACTGCATGTGACTCACTGTGAATATCAGGGTTTGATGGAGTGATGGAGCCGTGATCCGTGCTAGGTTGGTAGGAGAGGCCGATCTTCCCTTCCCCGCAGGAGCAATCCCTGTCTTCTCCAGCCAGCTTGGCTCCAGCCTCCTCAAACTCAGTGAGGGCGGTGATGTCAGGTGGCCCTCCCCCAACCTGCGGTCTCTCACACCTGTTCTGCACCAGCTTGGCCTGTGTGAAGAAAAGAGAAAGGCATGTAATGAAAGGGGTGGAGCAGAGGTTTGGTGACATGCCTGTCCCGTGTGTGTGGTGAGCCCTCCCCAAAAGGGCCAGAGTGCGGAGTGTGAGCAACATGATGGATGGGATGGTGGTGATGTGAAGGTCTCGGTGAGAGAATGAGTGTTGATATGTGTCCCCCGTTAATGATTGTATGAAACCCCTGAAGAGGGTGTATGATGCTGTGATGAGAGTTTGATATTGGAGGCTGTTGAAGGATGAATTACCCTGGTGGAGTGGATGAGGTCATTCACCCTCTTCCTTCACCAGGTGGCACTTCGGGCGTGGGTGTCAGCCACACTGACCCGCTTCATAATGGCCTCCCAGGCTGGAGAGGTAAGGCTGTGATGCTTTCTGCAGCCATCCCTGGAATACAGGATGTGCCTGTGCACCTGCACCCATCTGATCAAGACCTGGAGGGTCTGGTGCGTGAAGCAGGGCCTTCCTATTTAGTCTCTCAGCCTTCCTCTTCTGGCTGCCAGGCATCTCTGGCGGGCTGGAGAAAGTGAGATTGCGTGTTGGACTGGAATTTAAATATGGCGCCAGGAACTTCGAACCCGCCAGATGAATCAGCTCCGGACCTGCCCAGGTCATTCAGAGTGATATGTGCCTCTGCATAATTAATGAGGCTCCAAGCGCAGAATCGTGTTGGAGTTGCCACCATTACGGACAGTGGGCTGGGCAATGCCGAAACTGTTCGCCACTGCATTTAGATTCATTTTGGGAAAACTCTGCTCACTATCTCAGAACAGATCACAGAAGACATGTTTATGTATGATACAGCAGCATGTGCTCTCGAGAAATACTTCGGGCCAAAGAAAATTGTGATGATTAAATGTTATATATTCTGCCAGAGGTGCCAGAATGCCCAGTCAGATACCTTCAAAAATGTGCCCAAAATGTAGAGGTATCCATCGATTCACAACACTATGTCCAGTTTGAGGGAAAAAGTAGAACTCATGGTTCAACTGGAATCACTTTGCAAAGGTGTGTAGGTCAAAGAAGATTTAATTTGTTTGACACGTGGAGGAGTCTCTTCCTGAGAGAGAAAAAAGGTATGTGTATACCATCACGGACAATAAAGCACCAGGTCATTTTAAAGATTGCAGATTTCAGAATGTGGGCATTTCAGTGTCGCTCCTCATTGACATTGGCATGAAAGTATCCAGGTTGACCGACAAGCTCTACCATTGGTATTTTCCACATCTTTCTCTCACTCTTGCGACACTCTTCAAGCTAATGACAACTCTGACAACTCAATTATTCCAGTTTTGAGAACGATCAGAGTTCTAGTGCACTACAAAAAACATCGCTCTAGACAGGTTCATGTTCTATGTATCCAAAGGCAGAACCTGGGTGGGGGTGAACTTTTTCGACAAGCTTGGCTTCAAACTTGAAAACTCAACTGAAGCACACACTAATGTGATCAATGACACTGACTATACCAAATGGCATCCTTTCATATTTACCCGATTTGGGGAGATTAAGGGGTACTGTCACATTGCCACATTGACACATCAATTCTGCCAGTTTCATAAAATTTGAAATGGTTGCCATTTGCGATCCATGCTGAAGTATCATAGGAGCTGAAATGACTTGAAGCAGATGGCATCATTAAGTGAATTGATTCATTGCCATGGATATTGAGCCTCATCATTGTGCAATGCAAAAATGGCGAACTTAGACTGTGCAGCAACCTTAAGGCAGTCAACAAAACAATCATTCCAGACAAGGTATTCACTTCCTATGTTTCAAGAGCTATGGACATCATTTCATGATTCCACAGTCTTCACAAAGCTCAACATAAGATGAAGCTATCTGCAGAAACCAACAGCGGAGCAAAGCTGATATCTTACAGCTTTTGTTGCTCACAAGGGTGTGTTTCAGTACCGCAGAATGCCCTAGGCACCAAGTTCAACACCCAGCACATCCCTGAAGATTGCTTCTTCAGTCTTGTCAGGTATGAGGAGATGCTCAATCTACTTGACCATGTCACTGTCCATGGAAGGGACAAAGAAGAACAGAATCAGCAGTAATCAGTGATGCTCACTCAACTTGCACAACACAATTTGACACTCAACAAGGACAAAGGCACAGGTGCAGGGTCTGGAATTGACTTTCTAAAATACAGTGACGGCTGCTGGAGTGAAGCCTACACACAACATCAAAGCCATTCATGTGCTTCTGACCCATCTAACTTGAAAGGGTTGGCATCATTCCTTGGTACTACCAACTTTTATCATAAATTCATTCCTAAGAGATCACTGAAAGCGATGGAAAGAGATCGAAAGCTTCCGTGCAAAGATGCACAATGAGAACAGACAATCGCACAGCAAACAGTATTTGACATGTTAAAGGCAAATATAGCATCTCTGCTAGTTCTCACTCATTTCAGCCCACATATAGAAACGTATGTCACAACAGATGCATCAGGAAGTGTGATTGGAGCTGTACTCACAGTACAGTGAAGGAAGTGAATGACCAACTGCTAACACCTCATGCTCATATTCGGAAACTGAATGCAAAAGCTCTACTGGAGAGTGGGAAGCACTAGCCTACATCTATGCTTGTAAACATTGGTGCATGTATCTCTATGGTAGAAAGTTCACTCTCCACAATGATCACCAAGCATTGACTATATCGTTAGCCACATCAGGATCTGATCATCAACCTCTACACAACTGCAGACGGTCAGATCATCTTCATCGGTACAACTTTGAGGTCAGGTATCTCACAGGCTCATGCAACCAAGTAGCTAGCGTGCTTGGCTGTACTACTATTGTAGACAACCTTAATGATAGTGAAGCGACTTCAACAAAAAGACAATCTGATTTGGTGATTTTGCACACTACTAAAACTCTTGTTATGCAAGAGAAGCTGAAGGCAGAATCAGAGATGCACAGTGTACTGTAGAAAGTAAGCCAGTGCCTAAAAACCAAGTGGCCTCGCGAAATAGAGGAAGAACTGATCCCACACTTCAGAGTACGCAATGAACTTGCATTGTTTGATGACAACTGTATCACATGCAGAAGTCTAACGGTTAGCCCGAAATCCCGAAGTCAGTTCACGGAGTTCCTAGTGAGCTATGGAATTCACCATCATCTAACATTGTGATACAACCCACAATCAAATGGTGGCATTGAATGATTCAACAAGGTGATAACGGACAATCTGAGAGTTAGTATGTCAGAGGGGAAAACATTAGAACAATCCATTCATATCCTACTTCGCACACATCGACCTACCCCACAATCTGACTAGAAAGTCACTGGCTGAACTTATGACAGGTCATAGCTTTCGCATACTACTGGCCATTCTTAAACTGTTACATTCCAATGGGAAAATCAGAGTGAAAGCAGAAGAAATTTCAAAGCGACAAGGTAAGCAAAAGCTTACTTCCACAAGCAAACATACAGAAGTTAGAGTTTGGGTTCACATCAAACAGCCAACTCACAACCACAAACTTACATCATCTCTATCTTGACCTAAACAGATCAAACAGCTGCTTGGTACCAATGCTTACCTATTGGATGACAACATGAAGTGGAATGCGAGACATTTGATAGCAAGCAGACCGGGATATTGAAGACAGTGATTATGAGGATACATTTCCTTTTCCAATGAAACACAGAAACATAGATAATAGAAGCAGGAATTGGACATTCGGCCCTTCGAACCTGCTCCACCATTCAATATGACCATGGCTGATCCTCTATCTCAATGCCGAACTCCGGCCCTCTCCCCATACCCCTTGATGCCTTTAGGGTCCAGAAATCTACCCATTTCCTTCTTAAATATATTCAGTGACTTGGCCTCCACAGCCTTCTGTGGAAGAGAATTCCATAGGTTCACCACCCTCTGGGTAAAGGTGTTTCTCCTCATCTCAGACCTAAATGGTTTACCCCATGTCCTGAGACTGTGACCCCTTGCACTAGATGCCCTCAGCCAAAGGAAACATCATCACTGCATCCAGTCTGTCCATCCCTGTCAGAATTTTATATGTTTCAATGAGATCTCTTCTCATTCTTCTAAACTCCAGTGAATACAGGCCTAGCCGGCCCAATCTCTCCTCATACGACAATCCTTCCATCTCAGGAATCAGTCTGGTGAACCTTCACTGCATTCCATCTGTGGGAAGTATATCCTTTCTTAGGTAAGGAGACCAAAACTGCACACTCCAAGCGTGATCTCAACAATGCCCTGTACAGCTGCAGTAAGACATCCTTGCTCCGGTACTCAAGTCCTCTCACAATGAAGGCCAACATACCATTTGCTTTCTTCACTGCTTGCTGCACCTGCATGCTTGCTTTCAGTGATTGGTGTACAAGGACACCCAGGTCCCTTTGTACATCAACGTTTCCCAATCTATCACCATTTAAATAATACTCTGCCATTCTGTTTTTCCTATTGAAGTGAATAACTTCACACTTATCCGCATTATACTGTATCTGCCCACTCACTCAACCTGTCTAAATCGCCTTGAAGCCTTTTAACACTCTCCTCACCGCTCACATTCCCACTAAGTTTCATGACAATGGCAAACTATGGAAATATTACATTTTGTTATCGCATTCAAATCATTGATATATATTGTGACTAGCTGGGACTCGAGCACTGATCCCTGTGGTAGCACACTAGTCACCGCCTGGTGCTCCAGAAAAAGACCCGTTTATTCCTACTCCCTGTTTCCTATCTGCTAACCAATTCTCAATCCATGTGAATATATTACCCCCAATCCCATGTGCTTTAATCTTGCACACTAATGTCTTATGTGGGACTTTATCAAAAGCTTTCTGAAAATCTAAATACACCACATCTACTGGTTCGCTCTTATCTATTCTGTTCGTTACATCCTCAAAAAAATCCAGTAGGTTTGTCAAGCATGATTTCCCTTTCATAACTCTGTGTTGACTTTGTCTAATCCCACTGATATTTTCTAAGTGTCCTGTTATCACATCCTGTATAACAGACTTTAGCATTTTCCTTACTACTGATGTTAGGCTAACCGGTCTATAATTCTCTGTTTTCTTCCTCTCTCCCTTTTTAAATGGTGGGCTTACATTTGCCAACCTTCAATCTGCTGGGTCTGTTCCAGAATCTACAGAATTTTGGAAGATGACAACCAATGAATCCATTATTTACATGGCTACCTTCTTTAGTACCCTGGGATGTAGATTATCAAGCCCTGGGGATTTATCAGCTTTCAGTTCCATTAATTTCTCTATTGTTTTAGTAATGCTAATTTTCTTCAATTCCTCCTTCTCACTAGACCCTTGGTTCCCTAGTAGTTCTGGGAAGTTATTTGTGTCTTCCTCGTGAAGACAGAACTAAAGTAGTTGTTTAATTGCTCTGCCATTTTCTTGTTCTCTGTTATAGATTCTCCCTTTTCGGATTGTAAGGGACCTACATTTGTCTTCACTAATCTTTTTCTTTTTACATACTTACAGAAACTTTTACAGTCCGATTCTATGTTCCTTGCAAGTTTACTCTCATACTCTATTTTTCCCCTCTTAATCTATCTCTTGGTCCTCCTTTTCTGAATTTAAACTGTTTAAATTTAACTGTTCCTAATCCTCAGGCTTGCTACTTTTTCTAGCAACTTTATATGAATCATCTTTGGGTCTAATAATATCCTTAATTTCTTTTGTTAGCCATGGTTGGGCTGCTTTTCCTGTTGTGTTTTTGCACCAGAAAGGAATGTATAAGTTTCGCAATGCATACATTTGTTCCTTAAATATTAACAATTGCCTATCCACCGTCATGCCTTTTAATAAAGTTCCCCAATCTATCTTAGCCAACTCACACCTCATACCTTCGTAGTTTCCTTTGTTAAGATTTATGACCCTAGCTTCAGATCGGACTACTTCACTTGCCATCCTAATGAAGAATTCTATCATGTTATGTTCACTGTACCCTAAAGGACCCTGCCCAACAAGATTATTAATTAACCCCTTCACATTGCACAATACCAAATGTAGGATAGCCTGTTCCCTAGTTGGTTCCTCAACATACTGGTCTAAATAAAACCAACTTGTACACACTCAAGGAATTCATTCGTCACAGTATTATTGCTAACTTGGTATGCCCAGCCTATATTTAGATTAAAGTCACCCATGATCACTGTAGCACCCTTGTTACATGCATCTCTAATTTCCTGTTTAATGCTATCCCCTGCCTTATCACGATTGTTTGGAGGCCTATAGACAACTCCCACTAATGTTTTCCACCCCTTGTTGCTTCTTAGCTCCACACAGACTGATTCTACATCTAGATTTTTAGAGCCAACATTCTCTCTCCCTATTGCACTGATTTCATCCTTAACTAACAACGCCACGTCACCTCCTTTCCTTTTTGCCTGTCCTTCCTAAATATCGAGTAGCCTTGGATTTCAGTTCCCAGCCTTGGTCACTCTGCAGCCATGTCTCCGTAATCGCAATCATATCATCCCATTTACATTTATTTGCGCTGTTAATTCGTCTACCTTATTATGAATGCATTCAGATACAGTGCCTTTAGATTTGTCTTATTAACATTTTTACACTTTTTTTTGTACTGGCCCTATTTGCTGCTAGCCCTTGTTTCCTCTGCCTTCCACTTTTGCTTTCTACTTTTCTATCTTTCATTCCTACCTTTGCTTCCCTCTCGTGTCTCCCTGCTCAGGTTCACATTCCCCTCAAACTAGTTCAAACCCTCCCCCACAGTACTATCAAATACCCCTGTGAGGATATTGGTTCCAGTCCTGCTGGGGTGCAACCCGTCCAGCTTGTACAGGTCCCATCTTCCCCAGAATCAGTCCCAATGCCTCAGGAATCTAAATCTCTCCCTCGTACACCATCTCCCCAGCCATGCGTTCACCTGGTCTATTCTCCTATTCCTGATCTCGCTAGCATGTGGCACTGGGAATAAATCTGAGATCAATACCATTGAGGTCCTGCTTTTTAATTTATCTCCTAGCTCCTTATATTCTGCTTTCGGGACCTCATCCCTCTTTTGGTACTGATATGAACCACAACCTCTAGCTATTGATCCTCACCCTTCAGAATGTCCTGCAACCGCTCAGTGACATCCTTGACTCTGGCACCAGGGAGGCAGCAAACTATTCTGGTGTCACATCTGCGGCCGCAGAAATGTCCATCCATTCCCCTTACGGTAGAATTCCCTATCACCATTGCTCTCCCACTCTTTTGTTCCCCCCTCTGTGCAGCTGAGCCACTCATGGTGCCATGGACTTGGCTCTTGCTGCATTCCCCTGAGAAACCATCTCCCCCAGCAGTATCCAAAATGGAAAATCTGTTGGAGAGGGAGATGGACCAAGGGGACTCCTGCACTCCCTTCCTAGTGCTTTTACTCTGTCTGGTGGTCACCCATCCCCTTTCTGCCTGTGCACTCTTTACCTGCAGTTTATGTGCTATCCATGATGATCTTACCCTTGCAGATGCTCCACAGTGACTCCAGACTCAGCTCCAGCTCCAAAACGCAGGTTTTGAGTAGCTGCGGCCGGAGACACTTCCTGCACACGTGGTGGCCCTGGACACTGGAAGTGTCCCTGAATTCCCACATCGCACAGGAGGAGGATTCCGCTTGGCCGAGCTGCCCTGCCATGACTTACCTTTAAATTACTCCCTTTACTTTAACTTTCTCTAGTCTGGCGAATATTAAGGACAGAAGAAATGCTTACTAGGTCCTATTCACCAAGGCTGCTGCTCTTCTTACTGAGGAAAAGTAGAAAATGAAAGGGTTGCCTCTTCCCTCTTCACCAAACTCCCTCTCTCACCGAGCTCCAACTGTAACACTCTAATGCAGCCCAGAGCAGCGGTCCAGTGCAGACTGACTGTGATGTTGATCATCCATCTCATGGAGCTGATCACGCAGATCCACAACCTCAGTATAGACATCAGAGATCTTCACATCTTGAAGACTATTTCTGACTTAGAGAAAACGGGTACACTGAACTCTAAGAAGTGACTCAATGTAGATATGTTAGTTGGATAGTTTAATTTAAAATTAAGGTATTTTCACAAGGGAGAAAATATGTATTGAATTGTTTGGTGTTTGATTAGGTATGTCTGTTGACTCTTCACTGTGTGCTGTGTGTTATTGGTCAAGTCTAGGTGTGTTTACAGAGAGAAACAGAAGCAAATCAGCTGGAAGCATGAGAGTGCAGGCTTTTTTGTTGCGTTCCCTTCTATCCTTCAAAACACAGACGCACCAATCACTCAAGTAGGACTGGTAAACTATATTCTGAGTTCTTTATTCAAAGACTACAGTAGTATGTACATGTTGTTAGAGAGCTCTTATTAGTAGGTCGTGCTTGCTCAATTAACACATTCCAACTAATGGGCCACATGACAGATGACATTCATTTCCTGTCTGTTGATGTATACAGATTATGGACAGGCTACAACAATTTTAAAGAAGCACTGTAAATAAGGTTCCTGTTTAGGCATAGAAACTGGCGTGTCACCTCTGCATACCTCGGAGGCACCAGAACTCAACAAAAAGCTCAGCAATATTTTTTCACAGAACTGAAAAGTAAATACTGAAACAAAAAAGCACTTCACTCAGTCCTGATTTACACATTTATAATTAGAAATGCCACTGTACAAACTGTGTTAAACTTGTAGCTCTTGATGAAACTGTAAATTTGCTGGAATGTACTGAACTTCATTCTTGATATGACTATCGGAACACTTGGATCACAACTTGGATTTAAAAAGAAACCAGCAGAGATATATGTCCAGAAGACAATCCTCTGAAACCTGTGCATTATCCAACTTCTAAATCTTTTAACTATGCATTTACAATGTATATCTATGAATAATGGTCCTCCCAGACTTGGAATCATAAGAGTCATAAATCACGCAGCTACATGTGACCAAAGGCCCTTAGTTTTCAGCCTAAGTGGTTGCAGAAAGAAAACTAGCGTAAATCAGAACATTCCTTGAAAGTGGGACAAAGATGCGATAAATAGCCTTTTATGGTTTCGTCAAGGGCCGTGCTGGGTAAGAATCCCAGGAAATTATGGTACCGTGGTAATCACTTACACCTTAATTTCCTGGGAGTTTAGATTTCCCTTTCCAATGGCAGAAATCCCTAGTTAAAGAAGCATAGAATCACAGAATGGTTACAGCACAGCCATTCGGCCTGTCATGTTGGTGCTGGCCCTCTGAAAGAGTAAAAACAAAAAGCTAAAAGCTACTGCGGATGCTGGAAATCCAAAACAAAAACAGAATTACCTGGAAAAACTCAGCAGGTCTGGCAGCATCGGCGGAGAAGAAATCAGTTAACGTTTCGAGCCTTCATGGCCCTTGAAGGGCCATGAAGGCTCGAAACGTTAACTGATTTCTTCTCCGCCGATGCTGCCAGACCTGCTGAGTTTTTCCAGGTAATTCTGTTTTCCTCTGAAAGAGTAGTTCACTTAGTGCCACTCCCATGCCTTTTCCCTGTAGCCTTGCAAATTTTTGCTTTTTAGATAATGATTGAATTCCCTTTTGAAAGCCTCAACTGACCCTGCCTCCACCACATTCTTAGGCAGCGTACTCCAGATCCCAATCACTCACTGTGTGAAAAAAGTTTGCTCATGTCAACTTTGCTGCTTTTGCCAATCATCTTAAATCTGTGTCCTCTGGTTTTTGATAATGAGAACAGTTTCTCCCTATCTATTCTGTCCAGACCCTCATGATTTTGAATACCTCCTTCTCTCAACCTTGTATTCTCCAAGGAGAACACTCCCAACTTCTCCAATCTTTCTACTTAACTGAAGTTCCTCATCCCTGGAACCATTCTTGTGAATTGTTTCCGCAATTGCTCCAGGGAGAACATGAAGGCATTAAAGTGTGGTGCTCAGAACTGGATGCAATACTCCAGCTGAGGCCGAACCAGTGTTGTGTACAGGTTTATAAAAACTTTCTTGCTTTTGTACTCTATGCCCCTATTAATGAAGTCCAGGATGCTAAATGCTTTATTAACCACTCCCTCAACCAGTCCTGCCACCTTCAAAGATTTTAGTTTTTTATTTATTCTTTCACGGGTTGTAGGTGCCACTATAAGGCCAGCATTTATTGTGCATCCCTAATTGCCCTTAAGAAGGTGGTGGTGAGCTGACTTCTTGAAGTGCTGTAGTCCATGTGTCGTTAGGAAGGCAGTTCTAGGATTTTGACCCAGTGACATTGAAGGATCAGCGGTATACTTCCAAGTCATGATGGTGTGAGACTTGGCTAGGAACTGGCAGGTGGTAGTCTTCCCATGTCTCTGCTGCTCTTGTTTTTCAAGGCGGTAGAGGTTGCGAGTTTGGAAGGTACTGTCAGAGGAGCCTTGGTGAGTCACTAAGTGTGACTCTATCCAGTGGAGAGCTTTGCCTCCTAATTCCCATTGACTTCAGTTTGTCTAGGACTCCTTGATGCCACACTTGGTCAAATGTGGCCTTGATGTCAAGGGCAGTCACTCTCACCTCACCAGTTCAGTTCTTTTGTCCATGTTTGGCCCAAGGCTGTAATGAGGTCAGGAGCTGAGTGGCCCTGATGGAACCCAAAATGAATAGGTTTTTTTTTAATATTCATTCATGGGGTGTGGGCATCACTGGCTAGGCCAGCATTTATTGCCCAACCCTAATTGCCCTTCAGAAGTTGATGTTAGGGAGAGAGTTCCCGGATTTTGACCCAGCGATATTGTGTAAGTGCTGAATGATAGCATTGTCGACGACACCTTCAATCATTTTGCTGATGATTGAGAGTAGACTGATGGGGCGATAATTGGCCAGGTTGCATTTGTCTTGCTTTTTGTGGACAGGATATACCAGGGCAATTTTCCACATTGTCGGGTAGATTTAAAAAAAAATATTCATGGGATGTGGGCTTCACTGACTGGGCCAGCATTTATTGCCCATCTCTAGTTGTCCTTGAGAAGGTGGTGGTGAGCTGCTTTCTTGAATCGCTGCAGTACATATGGTATAGGTACACCACAGTGCTGTTAGGAAGGGAGTTCCAGGATTTTGACTCAGCGACAGTGAAGGAATGGCGGTATATTTCCAAGTCAGGATAGTGAGTGACTTGGAGGGGAACTCCCAGGTGGTGGTGTTCCCATGTGTCTTCTGTCCTTGTTCTTCTGGATGGTAGCGGTCGTGGGTTTGGAAGGTGCTGTCTAAGGAGCCTTGGTGAATTCCAGCAGTGCATCTTGTAGATGGTACACACGGCTGCTACTGTGCGTCAGTGGTGGAGGGAGCGAATGTTTGTGGGTGGGGTGCCAATCAAGTGGTCTGCTTTGTCTTGGATGTTGTAGAGCTTCTTGAGTTGTGGGATCTGCACTCATCCAGGCAAGTGGAGACTATTCCATCACACTCCTGACTTGTGCCTTGTAGATGGTGGACAGGCTTTGGGGAGTCAGGAGGTGGGTTACTTGTCACAGAATTCCTAGCATCTGACCTGCTCCTGTAGCCACAGTATTTATATGGCTAGTCCAGTTCAGTTTCTGGCCAATGGAAACCCCGAGGATGTTGATAGTGGGGAATTCAGTGATGGTAATGCCATTGAACGTTAAGGAGTGATGCCAGTGTTGTAGCTGTATTGGAACAGCTTGGCTAGCAGTACGGCTAGTTCTGAAGCACAAGTCTTCAGTACTATTACCAGAATGTTGTTAGGGCCCATAGCCTTTTCAATATCTGGTGCCTCCAGCCGTTTCTTGTTATCATGTGGAGTGAATAGAATTGTCTGAAGACTGGCAAATGTGATGCTGGGAACCTCAGGAGAAGGGTGAGATAGACCATCAACTCAGCACTTTTAAAGATGGTTACAAATGCTTCATCTTGTCTTTTGCACTGATGTGTTGGGTTCCCCCATCATTGAGGATAGGGACATTTTGAGCCTCCTCCACCTGTTAGTTATTTAATTGTCCATCACCATTCATGGCTGTGGTAGAACTGCAGAGATTAGATCTGATCCATTGGTTGTGGGATGGCTTAGCTTTGTCTATTGTATGCTGCTTCCACTGTTTGGCATGAAAGTAGTTCTGTGTTGTAGCTTCACCAGTTTGGCACTTCACTTTTAGGTATGCTTGGTGCTGCTCTTTGCATCCCTTCCTGCACTCTTTGTTTATACACATATACAGCCAAGTCCTTCTACTCCTGTACCCCCTTTAGAATTGTACCCTTTATTTTATATTATCTTTCTGTGTTCTTCCTACCAAAATGGACCACTTCACACTTTTCTGCGTTAAATTTTGTCTGCCACATCTCCACCCATTCCACCAACGTATCTATGTCCTTTTAAATTCTACATTATCCTCCTCATGGTTCACAATACTTCCAAGTTTCATATCATCTGCAAATTTTGAAATTGTGCCCTCTACATCAAGGTCTAGGCCATTAATATATAAAAAAAGAGCAGGGGTCCAAACACCGATCACTGGGGAACTCCACTATAAACCTTCCTCCAGTCCAAAACACAACCATTTACCGCCACTCTTTGTTTCCTGTCACTCAACCAATTTGCCACAGTCCCTTTCATTGCATGAGCTCTAACTTTGCTCACAAGTCAGTTGTGCAGCACTAAATCAAATGCCTTTTGGAAGTCTGTGTATACCACTTCAACAGCATTACCCTCTCTGTTAACTCATCAAAATCTCAGGCAAGTTGAACATGATTTGCCCTTAACATATCCAAGCTGGATTTCCTTAATTAACCCATATTTGCTCAAGTGATTATTAACTTTGTCCCGAATTATCGTTTCTAGAAGTTTCCCCACCACTAAAGCTAAACTGACTGGCCTGTAATCGCTGGGATGTCTTTACATCTTTTTTTGAACAAGGGCATAACATTTGCAATTCCTTAGTCCTTTGCCACTACCATTGAGTCTAAGGAAAACTGGAAAATTATGGCCAGTGCCTCTGCAATTTCCACTCTCACTTCCCTTAATATCCTTGGAGGCATCTCGTCTGGTCTTAGTGCCTTATCAACTCCTCCTCATTATCAGTTTTAAACTTTTCAAGTGTCTGAATTACCTCCTCTGTCATCATGACCTGGGCATCATCTTCTTCCTTGGTAAAGACAGATGCAAAATATTCATTTAATATCTCAGACATACCCTTGCCTCCATGCATAAATCCTCTTTTTGGTCCTGAACCAGCCCCACGACCCCTTTTTACACCTTTTTACTTTTTATATGCCTAAAGATGACTTTGGGGTTTCTTTTTACGTTAACTGCCAGTCCCTTCTCATACTCTCTCTTGGCTTATCTTATTTCCTTTTCTAATTCCCCTCTACACCTTATATTCAGCCTGGTTCTCACTTATCTATCTGACAACTGCCCTAAACATACTTTTTCTGCTTCATCTTAATCTTCATCTCTTCCATCTAATATTTTAATATAAAGGCAGAAACCTAGCACATTGGTAATGGCAATGCAAGTATTTTCTTTTTTGAGTATTCCATTCAATTGGAGATGATGAACATGATCCTGTACTTGATATATAACCTGGGAATGTGCAAAACCTATTATTATCAAAATGAATATGAAGTAAACAGAATTTGAAGCTTTTCTCATTTTAAGTGGTACAAAATGATTAATGTTTTTTTGTTTTAAAATGAACCTAAAAGCTATGATCACAGTAAAAATCATAATTGTCCTTCAGTCTGCAGCAGCTATTAAAAGTAGAAAAATAACTATCTGAATCAAACTAGGCTGTATTATGTTGAATTGACTATATCACTTATAGCCTTGTGCCTCTGTCATTGCTAACTTACATGGCTTGTTTCCCCTGCCATCTACCTTAACCAGGCATAGACATGCACATAGCCAATGCTACCTTAACCAGGCTTAAACATGCACATAGCCAATGCTGCCTTAACCAGGCTGTTGCCTCCATTTAAGCACAGACACACAGAAGTGGGCCATTCAGTCCCTCAAGCCTATTCCATATTCAATCAGATCATGTCTGACCCATATCTCAACTCCATTTATCTATCTTTGAACCATTTTTCTTGATATCCTTACCTAACAAAAATTGATCAATCTCTGTCTTGAAAATTTTAAATAACCCAGGATTCAAAACCTTTTGTAGGTTTCCAATTCACTGTTTCGCAACCAAAAAGCTTCCTGATTTCACTCTGAATGAACCAGCTCTAATTTAAATTTTTTTTGGATTCATGTTTAAGGGAAATAGTTTCTGTATCTGCCCTGTTAAAACATTTTAAAGATTAGATCCCCCCATGCCCCAAGTTCCTAAACCCAAGGGAATACAAATCAACTTTATGCAATCTGTCTTCATAATTTAACCCTTTAAGCCCTAGTATAATTCTGGTGAAATGCAATGTGCCCCCTCCAAGGCCAATATATTTTTCTTGAACTGAATGCAGCACTCCAGATGAAGTCTGATCAAAGCTCTGTGCAATGGAAGCATCATTTACTGACTTTGTATTCCAATCACCTTGTGATTAAGGAAAACACTGGATCTCAGGAAGACAAAGTTTAAAGCAAAGTGAATGACCTCACTCTTTTCCAAATTGAATTTCATTTGCTGTAGTTTTGTCCACTGACTAAGCCTATCCATTATCTTCTATCTTTCTGCTTCTACCTACACGGCTCACTGTACCCCCTAACCTAGTGTCACCCCGAAGCTTGGATGTACAATTGTATTTCTTCATTTACATCATTATTATGCATAAGGTGAAAACCTGAAAAAAAGAGTATTATTCCCTGGGGAACACCACATGTCAATCATGATCTTCTCCAGACTACCCCAAGCCCCATTCATCCATTTGCGTAGTCTCCAGCCTAGCTATTGTCATGTTATCTAGGTTGTTCTCCTGATCTCTGCTTCACCTCGGCCTTTCTCACATACCTAGACTATGACTTTGGCTATTTGCCATCTGGCATTGTGATATATCTCCTGCCAAGGTAGCTACAACAATCATCAGTCACTGTTATAACTGCTTAACCATATTGTCACACTTACTATGCACTGCTACCTTTCCTTGACCATTATTCCAATTATTTGCCAGTACCTCATCAGGGCTGCCATCCCCTGTGACCATACACCATAGGGTCTCAAACTGGGGTCCATGAATTTTCAAATTTATATTTATTGTAATTGCAGTAATAATTGACAAAGGAAATATTGATGACTTGTTTAATGCAGACATACTTTAAAAGAGGGTGCAAACCAATGCATGGTTTGCATAACCCAGGAGGGGTGGGGAGACCTGAATGGCACTCTTCCCTGGTGCTTCAAGATAATATGTACATATCAGAGAATGCCATTCTTGTGAATTTCAACAAGGAACAGTGCACTCATACAGAACATCCTGATCTTATCACATCTTATTAATGTGATTTCTCAAGATTAAACAAAACATTTGGACTTTGTTACCAGTGATATAAAGAAGTTCAAAATAAAACCTTCAGTGTTGTGGGTAGGATTTTAATTTATAGTGGCTGGGATTTTTCGTGCTCACCAGAATCGAGCGTGATTGGTGGTGTGAGCGGACAATATGGCATGATTGGTTTCATGACGCTGTGAAACCAGTTCATGATCATCCGCTCTGCCCGCTGATGACGGGCTGCATTTCCCACCATCAGACATCAGGAGCCTCATTGCAATACATCAGCATATCATTATAAAGCCAGTCCGCTGGACTCAACGCCCCCCCAACCCCCCACCCTGCCCCCCGCTGGATTGTAAGCGGGAAAACACGCTGATGTGTTTCACAACAGCACAAAAGTGACATGCACCTGGCGGGCTGCAGTTCACTCCAGATTTCAAGGTTTGTTTGCCTACTTTGCTTTGATCAGCACTCGCAGTCATCAGCACCAGGCTTCACAGGCAGCACCACATCACTTTTAGGGGGGCTCAAGGATAGGTTTCTACTTACCAGGTCAGCCACATGTGGGTGGCTTTTCAATGGCTGCAGGGCAAGGTCTTGTTTGGGGGAAGGGGGAGAAGAGGCCTCAGACAAACGGAGAGGCTGCAGGACAAGAGCTGTACTGGGGAAGGAGGGTATCCCAGGGTGTGTGGGGGGGGACACATGTTGATCTGTGCAAGTGGCCTCAAAACAGTGATGGTTGAGGAGGTAGTCTCCACAGGAGATGAGGCCAAATGGATGTGTGTGAGAATGGGTGGCAATATCCCTTGAGCTGGCAGTGAGTGAGATACCAATGAATGTGTGATGGGCTTGAGTGTGAGAGTTTAGAGTGATGAGATAGTTGCCTTACCCTGGCTGTGCGGATGAGATCATTCTTCCTCTGTCCGCATTGGATGGCGAACCTCTTCCGTGCAGCATTGGCACTGACCACCACTGCCATCGCCTACCAAGCCGGAGTGATGATGTAGCTGCCCCTCCTGCAGCCAGGGTGGGGTAGAGGACATCGCAGCAGGTCTCCACAGTGTCCAAAAGGCGCTCGAGGGCCACAGACTTTTTGCCTTTCTGGGGCCATGTCTTCTTTGTTGCAGTCCTGGGCTGGAAGCACTGAATGCGGCTGTACTTTAAATGTGGTGCCTGGCGTGATGAAGTGGCGAGGTGATAGCATGGTGGGTGAATGAGAACCTGCCCGCCATGGAAACGGCGGGTTTCCCAGGAATGCATAAGTAATGCAGCAGGTTTGGAACAATGCGGTGTGAAAACCCACCATCATGGCCGCCTGGTAAAATTAATTCAATAAAAATCTGAAATTAAAAGTCTAATGATGACCATGAAACCATTGTTGATTGTCGTTAAAAAAACATCTGGTTCACTAACGTCCTTTAGGGAAGGAAATCTGCCATCCTTACCTGGTCTGGCCTACATGTGACTCCAGGCGCACAGCAATGTGGTTGACTCTTAAATGCCCCCTGAACAAGGGCAATTAGGGGTGGGCAATAAATGCTGACCTAGATAGCGATGCCCTCATCCCATGAATGAATAACAAAAAACATGCACACAAAATCTGATCACTACTGTTTTCCTCATTTATTTTACTCATTTTAACCTTGGTGGTATTCTGCACTGTGGCATTTTACTTAGGTTTCTTCATAAAAACATACATGTTTATATATGAGATATGAAGGATAAAAGATACTAAGAGTTTCACTGTCAAAGGTTTCAGAGAACACCATAAACTCAGACTAAAAGTCAATTTCTGAACACAGTCAAAATTTTTGAAATGTTTAGACAGGTTGCTATGAATTTTGTATCCACCAGGAAATTCATCAAGGCTTCTCCCGCTTGACCGGAAGCTTGTTCAAAATCCGTTTCCACGTCTGTCTAGTTTCTGATCTTCCAAAATTATAGCAGACGAATAGGAAAACCCCTAAGGAAATTCCTGGTGAGAGCATCTACAGTACTTTTGGTACTGTGTCCTAACATTTTGCAGAGATAGTATAGATAAACCACTCTGAAGAATTTATTAATGAGTTGTAACTGACAGAGTAAATGAGGCACCGCGGCAACCTGGAAAAAACTGACTGTCACTCAGCAGTGACATCCTTACTAGAATAATGTAACGTTTCTGACTCTTACTTGATATTGCACACTGCTGCTTTTATATGATTAGTTTGTATATAATTATTCATACAATATTTGATTTGATTTTTTTCTCCCCTTGAAAATGCTGACTTAAGCTAGGGTACAATTACATGAACAGTTGTAACTTTCTAGTATATCATACAAGTGGCTATTCTTCATGTGTTAGTGTAGGCTGTTTGATCATGGGAGGATTACAACCAACACTAATGCTTTCTTCATCTAATATCCATACATGTGTTAATTGGATTGTGAACTCCAACAGGAGCTGTAGTTGCTTTCCTTCCCTTCATCCAGGAATGTTGAGGGCAACTATAGCATGCTTACAGCTGCCCAGCTAACCGAGCAGACTGGAAATGAAACTGGTACCATCGGCTTTGTATGACACAGTTACCTTTAACAACTGAGACACCTGGGGACTTTCTCTTCAGTGCATTCAGAATATTAATGCTTCATGAACAAGAAGTTATAGTGCAATGTCAGACAGTTCTTCTGTCAGACGCAATTAAAAGAACTCAGGTTTGCATTGATTAAGAGTGAACAGTATTCTACTGTGATAACACATAAAACTCATAATTCACTTGATTAAATTAGCATTAATGATTTAAGAGTTATCTGGTCTTCCTCAACATGTAGAGTCAATTCTGTTACATCCCCCCTTACTATCCTTGGTCTCTCACTGGAGATGACAAATTCCAGCTAGATTATTCATCCTACTGATGAATTTCATAAGGCTCCTAATGCTGGTGTATCTTGGATGATTCCTTCCATCACAAGCAAAACCTCTAGGCCACAAATGGATTGTATATTTGCCCCAGAAAAGCCAGAACTGTTGTGAGCAAACACTGCAAACTAGTCTGCGCTCAAAATATGGAGCTTCCCAATTTATAATTGCCAGTATAAATATGTTGCAGTGTTAAGATACATTTTCTGATCATTCACTATGGATGGGCAGAATGTAGCCCATTTTTCAGACCTTGGTTACATCAGGTGTAAAAACCCTGCAAGTCCATGCCACATAACTTAGCAATGAAAAAAGTCCTGCTTATGAAATCAGCTCAGTAACTCTGTTACAGGCCTTAATTTAGAAGTCTGATCCATTTCCGCTGTTCAACTTGCAACCCACCTATAGATTAACTAAAACAGCAGACAAATACCAGACATCTCCATAGCTTTCAGTGACTACAGTATATTGCTCTACAGAGATAAACACAGGCATTAAATTGCACGTCTACATAAAACAGAACCCTAAGGGCCTGATAACTGATTAGAAGCCCATAATAAAGTTTGTGTCATCCCTATATTTCATAATTTTAAACAAAACTTATCATTTAACAACAATGATATCAATAGTGTGCACTTAGTGAGATCTTTTACTTGGCCACTACCGCTGCCTCAGCTCCCATCATCTTTTCTAACACTAAATGTTGTCATTATCCAAACTTCCATGTGTTTTGTCACAGTAAATACAACTTTACTGTTACAGGCATGACATTTTGCAATTCAGATCAAAGCATTTTCTTCAATCAGACTTTCATACTCGCGTTCTTTCATTTGTACGACCTGGTAATAAGCATTGTTAGCAAAAGAAAATATCTGATGGCCATTTTTAGGTCCACAAAATTAGCACCCAAACAAAACAACAAAACAAAGGTTTTGAAACATCATCTTGCTTTCCAAATTTATTCACGAAGAAAACATTGTTTCACTAATTCCAAGAACGTATAACCCAAATTAATAAATATTAAAGCCATCCCAAACAGTCTGAAAACAGCCTTTACACAGAATTGCATTGACTAACAGTTTCACTTACTTGCATTCTGTTCCATCCAAATACTTATGTTCAGTTAGAGGCAAGGATCTTTTAAACTGTGCTGTGAATGAATTAATTTTGCACCGTCTTGATTCCTGGCAGCAATATTTGGTATAGCTGTGTTGTAATGACAAAGATCAAAATAATCTTTAAAATCATTGAGGAAAAATAAAATGAATCAAAAGAAGGAAAAGTTGAGGGGGGAGGGGTGTGTGTGTGTGTAAGGGATGACTGAGTGAGAAGTAAAGTGCATCACTTTTTAACTAAAATTGGATGTTAAGTTTTGTTTTGTAGTCCAGCACTAATATTATAATATAGAAACTCTAACATTTGCGTAACCATTGCTCTAATTTTAACTAATACTAATATTTGCTCATTAAACTGACCAGCCTGGGGCAGGACACAGCAGTCTACAGGTTACGATCTTTGGGGAAGAGAGTGCAACTCTCTATTTTTTAACCACCCTTCTCCAGATGAATGCAATCTACTGGATATGAGGTGTCTACTTGAGTGGAAAAGAACAAAGAGCCCAAAGGGCACTTGACAAATGTCTGTATTTAGCTGGTGTGAAGAGGGGCTTCATTGTTTTTTATTCCCATATTCTCCTCAGATATAAAGGAGTGGATTATGATACATCATTGAAATCTCAGCATTGTTCTGCAACCAGTGGCAAGAGTACGTAATATTCAGCGTGTAGTAATCCAGCTGTATCTGAATATGTAATCAGGCTGTTTGCAATCACACTGGCCTATGTATAGGCAGCATTGCCAACATTTCTGATGCCATTAACAATTTAGTAACTTACTGCTTAAATGCTGGTGATGCACTGAGGTAGAAGGGAGAGGGGAGAAAAATCTCTCTTCTATCCTTGAACTGTACGCATCAAAATAATGCAACCTCATTAAACTGTTAACAAAACTCACGAATGATGGCAATGTTGTATTTTTATGCCACCATTATGTTTCTCGGAATCCGTGCAATGACAATTGTCTGACAACATCTCCACTGGGATCTGAATACTTTTAAAAAATTTATCAGTTTTGTAAAAAAGGGACAACCCCCTATCTCTAAATTGATTATAAAAGCTTGCTATGTGAAGTGAACACACACAGCATTTGTACAGCAAGAAATCTACCTATAACTCTCGATTCATTCCCCACCCCCACCTAACATAACAACCACGACTTGTGGGCTCTGCGATCAGGCCACTTGCGGCATGCAGTTTATACCACAGAGGTCTTGCATGCGTTCTTCATAGATCCGATTAGAGGTCTCTTATGGTGTGTATGTTCCTGTCATATATTAATGTATCAATCTTTGCTGTGTTTGCTCAAATTTGATACAGTGGCACAAACCCTATGTCTACTTATATATCCATTTCTTTCCTCCAGGAACCACTGGATATAGATCTTTTGTCTAAAATTAAAAGAAAAACCCAGATGGTGCAGTGTTATGCCAAAGGGTTCACCCAAAGACCTAATTCCTTTGTCAAAATAATTTCCACTTTTCCTTCTGCCAGTATTTTTATTCCCTAATGCTTAACTGCCCAGAGGCAATTTTATTTAAAGGAAATTACCCTTTAATGTGAAACAATTGCCCCAGTCAAGCTGAAACACAACAGATTAAACGTAATTAGCTAAAAAATGAAATCACAATATAACATTAGTAAGAAAAATAATAAAGCATGTGAGTGAATGATATTTTATGCATGACATACAGATATGGATTTACATTTTGGCAGTGAACTGATATTGCAATTCACTGAGGAAAGCAACGCCACCCCCCACCCCCACACCCCCACCATTGTATATGAAAGTAGTACATACCAGTAAGTTTAATCATCCCCAAAACATTAATCAACTTGTTTAATATCTGTTACAAAACAATACTGATTAAAATATTTTTGAACAGTTAAAATATTGCTACACATTTGTCTAAGTTATACAGCATATTTTGCGGGTTATATTATGTTTTGAAATCTTATTTCGGATTTCTTAGAATATGTTTGCTTAGCTTTGTTATATCTGTGTAGATAGGCACATGTAAAACTGAACACATACAAGTATCATTCATTAGCTTTAAATCATACTTTTGCAAATTACAATGTGGTGAAGAAATTCAGTATGATGAATTTACACAAGTTGAAAATGAAATGTAATCTATTATGATAGGTAAAATAGTGTTGGAAGGTGGGATATAGTCCAGCAGGAGTCCACTGCTAAACTGGGTCTATATCTATCGTATCCTGACAGAATGCTGCAAAGTCTCATTGAATCACATGACATCTCAATTCTACATATTCTTAATCTTGGGTCTCCAGAGTAAAGGCTGTCAATTTCCACGCTGTGGGCTCAAGTTAATCATGCACGAGGCAATGACTGGGTGACTACATTCAACACACAACTGGTAACATTGACAGACAAAATCTTCACCTCGCCGCTCCAGATCCAGGTGACCAGAAGCATAAAAAGGAAAAGATGGAATAGTGTCTCAGGTGGCAACAACACTTGGTTCTACTAGGGCAACTGTTTTGCATATCAGAGTGAAGATCCAAATTTTGACATGGTGTATTTCGTTTTTTTTGGAACATTACTTTATATGATGTCATTTTAGAGATGGTATGTTGAGCACAAATGCTAAAATAGTTGCAGTAAAGGTACATCTCTTTGATTAGATTTCCCACTAACCTTTCAAAACTTTCTACAAGTAGCTATCAAGCTCCTCAGTCAAATTGCCCTGGGAGCTGAGTGTATATTCTTTCAGATGTCTAACAAGCATTGAACACGACTGAGGTTTATAGAGACACAGAAATCAATAGCATGGCTTCCACGAGGCATATAGAGAGATTAGACATCCCAGGAAAGCACAGGCAGATGGATAAGAAAGTCATGACTGAGAATACCCTAACAGGTCTGTAGGTCTGGCAGTGATCCAGCCCAGATAACCTCCACTTGCCCAGTGAACCAGATACTGTGGAAACATCAAATTTGTATTTTTATTCAGCTGTGCTCAGTGGCCTAAAGGGGATCAAATTTAGCTACATCTAAATCATTTGGGGCTTTTGTGTTATAGCAGCCGGATGACTAGAAGTGAAAAGGCTTTGGCAATGGCATGACATTTTAACCCGGAGACTATTAGATTTCCAAAGTATCCACCCCTAACCTGCTGCTAGGTCTCGGGCCACTTTGTCTATCCTTTTAGCCACCGTCTGTTCTGTATTAGGAAATTAGCTACTGATTTAATCCAGGCTCTCATCAATATTATAATGATATTAAATTATGTGAAACACATTATAACTTGCTAGTAAAACCAAGACATTTTGCAAAAAATCTATTAACCTGCTATACAATACTGCAAACTGGAAACAAGTGGTGCTGAGCTCTTGTAAAGAGGGACATATTTACAAAAATTAGGCATTATAGTTGTACAAGGAGCTGTTCTGTTCTACCCCAGTGATATATGAATTATCATCTGAAATCTAAGAATCTAAAGTTTAGAAGAGACTTGCATTCATGCAATATTGTGAAGACAAAGAAAGCAGTGTAGATTTAAATATCTTGGACAGAATACTTCTTCAGGAATGAAATCTTCAAATCTTTGCAGAAATAAACGTATTCTTTAAGAAGACATTTTGTAAATTTTTCAAAATTTGATTGGAGCTGCCAACTCTCTCAACTTTCTTCTTTTCAGCTTCCCTCCTTTCTCTCAGTACACACAGTATGTTCTGCTGCAAAGTCTTTCTAAATTGACTACCAAGTACCTGCAAACAAGGCTCCTGCAAACAAGGCTGCAGGACAGGACCACAGTCATTGAAGATCAAGGAGAAGTGGATCATTGTCTGCTTCCGATGTCATTAGAAAGTTCAAACACTGGTGGTACATGTGACTGAAGAACTTTTACAGGATTAAACTGCATACCAGTCCTATGATCAAGGCAGCAAATAACAATGCTTCTGTATTGATGGTATGTCTTGAAGAAACTACAACTAAATTCTACTTTACCCGATTAAGTGAGGCATGCAGGAAAGTCTCAGAGGGTTTTGGAGGGTTTTGAGTCAATAAAGAGTGCCAGTAAGCAGCGTCCCTCAATCAAAGCCTTCATAAAGATAATTACTGCAGCCAAACAATGTTTAGATTCGATTCGCAGGTCCAATTTAGGTCATTTTCATTTTTTTCGGCAGAGTAAAAATCTAGGCACCCCTAGTCTGGGATATTTAGCTTCAATTAAAAATGTTTTACTTTGAAAATTAAAGGGGCACTGTCGTCATGAAAAACTACTGAGCAAAGTTTTCTTTGTTTACACAAGACACAAATCTTAATACAGCAATTTGAGTATTGCTGAAAAAAGAGACATGCTGTTGAAGCTTTTTATCTTGCACTCATCAGGACAGATGGACAGATCAGGGCAGATCCCAATGACTGGCAGATCATATCAAACAGCACGTCCCTTCAACTGTTTGCATCAGGCAAAGTACTGACTGTACCTAACTAACCCGTACTTGCAAAAATTCAAAATGTCGTGTCCAACATTAGATATGATTCTGCAATTGGACAGCACTTGCTTAACAATCCTGGTTGTGCTAAGAATTACACTGAAAACCAATTTATGATTATCAGTCGGGCTTGCAGCGTGGCTCACTTACGCATGCTAGAAGGTACAAATATTTACACACAGGGTCCTGTCCTTTGCAGACAAAAGGAGCACACATTGCACCTTTTTCAACAAAACTGCCATTCCCTGGTTCATTCCCCGTGGCAGTGCCTTGACCAATCAGAGCCAAACTGTCTGGTTTGAAATTAAACAAAAGCTTGGCAGTTAACTGTTCCCTGGTGCACTTTCCATGGCAACACTTCTATCAATTAGTCCACTTGCCAACCAATCAGCACTCTCTTCACATGCAGTATAAATTGTTGCTCCCTTTACTATTGGTATTCTTCCATATCTGCCCTGATGAGTGCAAGATGAAAAGCTTCAATGGCATGTCCCTTTTTTCAGCATTTCAGCAATATTGCTGTGTGCAATATCACATTGATGAAAAGGATACACAGCTCCATGGGTTCAATCCCAAGCTCTGTTTCCTGAGGAAAGCCCTTTTCAAAAAGACTTACGAGGAATGCTTTGAAATTACTCTCTAAGTTTCCAAGCTAATGCAACAGCCTACAAAGCCCTCAGTTAGAGTACTATTGGTGGATTTCACAGCACAAACTTTGCACATTATTTTATGTAATTCTTGTTTGCACTAATTATGTAAATTGATGGAATTCGCTAGATCCAATATTTGCAGTTCAAACATGTATTAAACTATGGAAGTTATAAAAATATCTATGCTACTGTTTCCAATAAATTTTCCAGTTTTCAGCATGAATTCAGAATGAAAATAAAGTACATTTGAAAGCTTCATTATGAATTTCCCTTAAGGTAGGCTCTGAGCCTCAGCTGGGCTATCAATAGACCGCCGAGAATTCCCCATCGGAAGGTGGGAAAGATAGTCTGTGGGTGGAGGCTGAACTACCCCACTGTTGTGCACCTGGATATTGCTTAATTGAAAGGCAGCATTGATAGGAATAGCAGGCTGACTGCTTGTCAGCTTAATGGTGTGTGATGTAGAAAAACATACAAGAGAAAGAAAAACCTTTACTTCCAATAATAATGGATATGTTGGTAAATTGATCATCTAAAATTGGAATACTGATTACACTGCCAGGAACATATAACGTGATGGTCACAACGCAAGTTAATTCTGGAGTCATGGAGGATAATGTTCACCTTCACTGTCTGCTTGTGAACTGGTGGGGAGAATTGTTGGCCCATGTTAGAGCCTACCCAGCCTTCATTTCCATTCATTTTAATACAGATTAAAATCAGGCGGGTTTATAACGGTTGGGCAATCTATACCACCAGTTTATTGCCCGAAAGATGAAAGTGAACATTTCCCTGACAACATCTCAGCAAAAAAAGAAAGGCTTGCAATTATCTAGCACCTTTCATCATGTTAGGAAAGGTGCTATATAAAGCACTTTACGGAAATATTTTTGAAGTGTAATCACTGTTGTAATGTAAGAAATGCAGCAGCAAATTTGTGCGCACCAAACTCCCATAAAATGTGGGGATGACTAGATCATAACAACTTATATCGATACAGTGCCTTTAACATAATAAAACATCCCAAGGTGCTTCACAGGAGTATTATAAAACAAAATACAGCATTGAGCCACAAAAGGAGATGCTAGGTCAGGTGACCACAAGCTTGGTCAAAAAGGTTTTAAGGTTTGCCTTAAAGAATGAAAGCAGGATAGAGAGGAGGAGATGTGGAGGGGAGGTATACCAGAGCTTAGTGCCTAAGCTACTGAAAATGTGGCCACCAATGACGGAGTGGTCAAATTTAGGGTTGCTCAAGAGGCTAGAATGAAAGGAGCACAGATGTCTCAGAGAGTTGTGGTGCTGGAAGAGGTTGCAGAGATAGGGAGCGGCAAGGCCATGGATGGATTTGAAAGCAAGGCTGAGAATTTTAAAATCAAGATGTTGCTCGACTGGGAGCCAATGTAGGTTAGCGTGCAGAGGGGTGATAGGGGAAAACAGGATTTGCTGCGAGATAAGACACAGGCAGAGTTCTGGATGACCTCAAGTTCACATAGGGTAGTGGAGGGTAGACTGCGGGAGACCATCGGGGAGTGCATTGGAATTGTCAAGTCTAGAGATAACAAAGGCATGAACAAAGGTTTCAGCAGCCGATCAGCTGACATGGAGGTGAATTCAGGCAATGTTACGCAGGTGGAAATAAATGGTTTTCATAATGGTGTGAACATGAGGTTGGCCTATCTCAGAGTCAAATGCGACATCAAGGTTGTGAACAGACTGGCTTAATCTCAGACTGTTTCCAGGGAGAGGGATTCAGTTGGTAACTAGGCAACAGAATTTGGAGTGGGGATGACAAACAAAGGCTTCAATCTTCCCAATATTTAATGGAGGAAATTTCTGTTCATCCAGTATTGGATGTCGATAAGCAGCCTGATAATTTAGAAACAGTGGCAGAGTCATGAGAGGTGGTGGAGCCGGGTGTCATCAATATATACGTGAAACCTTATGCTGTGCTTTCAGATACTGCTGCCAAGAGGCAGCATAGAAACGAGAATGAGGAAGTTGCCAAGGATAGATCCTCGGGGGCACCAGAAGAAATGTTGTGGGAACAGGAAGAGAAGCCATTGCAATGATTAGATAAATAAGAGCGGAACCAGGTGAGAGCAGTTCCACCCAACTGAATGACAGCAGAGAGGCACTGGAGAAGGATGGTGTGGTCAACCTTATGAACGGTTGCAGACAGGTTGAGAAGTATGAGAAGGTAAAGTTTATCTTTCATCTGTTTTAGTGATGCTGATTGAGGGACAAGTAATGGCCAGAATACCAGGGGAGCTTCCCTGCTCTTTTTCAAAATAGTTTCATGGGATCTTTTACGTTCATCTGGGAGAGCAGACAGGGCCTTAGTTTAACATCTCATCTGAAAGACATGCCTCCAACTGAGCAGTCCCTCAGTACTTTACTGGAATGTCAACCTAGATTTTTGTGCTCAAGTCTCTGGGGTAGGACTTGCACCCACAATTCTTCAATGCAGAAGCAGGAGTGCTACCAGTTGAAGTATGGTACCACAACTTAGATCCACTGCAATACCGCACACGAGGATAAGAAACCATTGTTTAATTATGCGAACATTTTTCAAATTTATTCTGAATATTTTTCAAATGTATTCGTTCATGGGACGTGGGCATTGCTGCTGTCAAGGCCAACGTTTATTGCCTATCCAAAACAGAGTAGTGACAATTGAGTAACTTGCTAAGCCACAAAGGGCAGTTAAGAGTCAACCACATTGCTGTGGATCTGGAGTCACGTATAGGCCAGATCAGATGAGGACAGCAAGTTTCCTTCCAAAAGGACATTAGTAAACTGGTGGGTTTTCATAACAATCCACTAGTTTCATGGTCACCATTGCCAGTGCTATCTTTTTATCTCCAGATTTATTTAATTAACTGAATATAAATTTTCCAGCTGTTGTGGTGAGATTTGAACTCACGGGGTAGATTTTGCGGTGGGGGGGTGGGGGAGCAGGGGAATTATGGATTATTCCCCGCATCTCCCACCCCCCAACCCTAATCTAAGATCAGTCAGTACTTCATCAACATGATACCTGGCTGCCCCCACAGTGGTAATATGCTTTGGGCAGCCTTAATAGTGCGAGATTGGGACTTCCGCTCCTCAGGAACAGGAAGTCCTGCCCTAGAGAGATGCCAGCCAATCTGGTTGGCCAGCAGTCCTGTAGTCCCAGCAGCATCAGAAGAGAGTAGTGACCACTGCTGGGTGTAAAATTCACCCCTATGCTTCTGGATTATTAGTCCAGGCCTCTGGATTACTATCATAAGAACTCTGTTACTGTGTCCATAACTGCAGACTGTATCAAGCCAGTAATATATGCAAGCAAATTAAAATCTGTAATATAAGCTCAGGATTTAGTGTCATTTGCACTGTTTAAGCTGTACTTTTGTAGTTTATAACATCATCCAAGTCCCTTGATTGCATTACAACCTCGTAACTCCTTCTCACATATTTATTATTCTACACTTAACAAACCTTAACTAGAATCTGTATTTACAGTATACAAATATTGACTGCATTTGAGGGCTATACCAATAAATTATTGACAGAAATGCCTGGGAGCACATTATAATGCTGAAGGCTGAGGGCATTATTGTGCACTAAACATCACTTCTGTAACCCGAGGGACAATGGTTTACTTTATAGCTTGAGCACTACAGGCAATATTTGATTTATTATACTCTTGGACTGAATTTATTTGTAAAAACAGGAAACCTTTGCACCCTCTTTGCACAGGCCTGCCCTTTGAGATGTCAGCTGGCAATAGTCTCTGTTCTATTGCTTGGCAGCATCCTTCTCTGAAGACTATTTCTTGCTGACATCAATTAGTAGAGACGTAGTTACGACTACATCCAGGCACATGATGGCAGTTCAGGCAATGAATGTTCAGCTGAAGATAGAATTAAAAATAAAACATTTCAACTTTTGCACAATATGAAATGTTTAAATGTAACAGGCCCTGTATTGACTTTCTGGAGTATTTTAAAAGTAGTTTTTGCAGAACCTCAATCCCCTGCACATTGCACAGTTTTTACACTTCTATTGTTTAAAGAGTGATTTCCCTTGATTTGAATTTAAAAATGCTGTAAATTTAAAGGTATGCTATTGTATGGTAACAGACCACGATTAATCTCGAAATGGAAACCTTAATGACGGGCCTGAAATAATAATGATTTCCAGAAATGGTGACTACTCCCCTTCAAAGACAGCCACCACATCTGAACCTTTTGTTCATCTCTAATCGACAATAATGGCACAAGCATCTATTTAACCCTGTCCAGTCAAAGCAGTTTTCAAAGGGTGGCAATGGTTAGGAGCTGCTTTGCAAGCAGTCGTGAGGCAACGCTTAATGGTAACAGCTTTAAATTGCCTGAGTTGCTATGCATAAGAAAAATGGCTCACTGTGTACATTGATAATAGGCTTTCTTGTAGCCTTGTACATATTATAACATTAATATCATCAATGATTTCTAATGCAGAAAATTTTAAAAAGTGTGACAGGCCAGTGATGTATTAAGCCAACTTTCATGTGTTGACCCATACAAAAAATCATCCATTGGGAAATTAGTTAAAAGAGATTACAGGTTATGACTAACAAGTTGTTGATTGACTAAATGTGGCATTTCATAAAAGGACGAATAGGAATACTCTGGGGGTTAAATTGGATAGCCCCTGAAAATGGGTGCGGGGTCACAATGTGTGATTAACCCAAGCCTATTGATAGAAATGCAGGCACACATTAACTTTGTGCACATTAGAATGATTTCTGCATCCAGCCATGCTAACTCCGCTGTACATTGGCTGCATGCATCAGCAAATGGTCCAAAATTGTAACTTTCGAATACCACTTCAAGCTAGCTGCGCTGCTTAAAGTTGGTCTGCTCCTCTGAGGTGCATTGTGACTGGAGCAGGTGCTGTCAGTTGTGCAGGAAGAGAGTCTGAATTGACAAAAGGTGAGGAATGCCACAAGGTATAGGAGACTGGGCTCCAAGATTTTCGAAAACTGCTCTGGAATTTTGGTGGAGGAGGTGGAGAGGAGGAGAGTAGTTGTGTATCTGCATGGGGCTAGGAGGCCCTTCAAACACATGGCAAAAAGGCAGGGGGAACAGTTAGCTATGGAGATCAATGTCAGGGTTCAGTCACCAAGGGCCTGGATGCAGTGTAGCAAGAAGTTCAAGCTCACACAAATCATTAGTGTCGGTGAATACAACTTCAAATATCATCTTCCACCAACTGCACCTGTAGCCCCAGCCACTGGCCAGGCAGCAGATGAACACCAAGAAGAGCGTAATGATGAAGACACAGCACCATCACTTGATTTCACAGACGCAGCCACTGGCTCAAATTCTTACACTGCAAATGTCTTAATGGACAGATTAGAGTTGGGATCTGTGTGTGGTAAGACACTGGGCAAGAGTTCATTGCAGCCAGGGTACAACGCAAGGAAAGCACAGGTGCCACTTTGCCAAAGGACGAAATGCTTGGTGCATTGGGATGATTGTCAGAAAACCTACCTTCAATCTAAAGGGGCATGGAGGAGTCCAGCACCAGGACTTTGCACAGAGCTTGGACCCTATAGTTTCCAGCATGGAAGTGTTGGCCAACTCTGGTCTCACATTTGTGCATCCAGCCATGATGCAGGACTGATGGCCAAGGTTGCAGCTTCCATTGCAGCACAAGTAACAACAACAGCCTGAGTGCTGCAAGTGAATGTCAGAATGCTGTCCTGCATGATCAGCTTGTCACCATGCAAGTTCAGACTGCTGCCATCATGGCTGGGGATACCAGTGTTCAGAGCAGCTTATAGGGTGGCACAGAAGTCTGGCAATCTGCCCTCTGACAGATGAATAGATTATTGAGGTGCCACCTCAGGGGAGTGACAATCTCTCCATCAGGCAGGAGCCTGCTGTTCTCTCTCAGGGTGATGGCATTTGTCCTCCCACCACTGTCACTTTGCCAGTGCCCTTGTCTTGCCCATTAGCCAGCTAACCCAGACTGCTGCTACCCTTGCTGAGATGATGCAGTCCTTCTAGGCCTAGAGCTGCTTGAGGTCGTCCTCCAAGCCCATCAGCACTCAGCTCCATTGAAAGTTAGTAGCCTTCCAGCAACCATACTGCAGTCTCTTAGGTCATGGTGTGTTGGAGGACAGGCAAAGGCACATGTTAGAAAGGCACAAAGGGAATGTACAGGGGTGAATAGTTTACCTTTGTATGCAATCTGGCATGATTTCATTTCTAGGCTCCAGCATGGAAGGATCCCGATGCGTAAAGGCTTATTGCTACGGAAACATTCAAAGCCACTGACAATGCTGCCCTTACCTGCTCTGAGTTGCAGTTGTGGCACATGGTGGATTTCAGTGAGGACAGGCATGTTGAAGCACAAGCATTTTGCACATTGTTTCTTGCTGAAGGTCAGATAGAAGAAGGCGAAGCTCCCTGAACACCTAGGTGGATATGGTCTCTTGCTGAGCGCCTTTCCCACCTCTTCTTCCAACAGCTTGTCCTGCTCTTCTTGACCTCTTGTCATTCTCCAAAACATACTGTATTCCAGGGGCAATGCTTCTCACCACACCTACGTCTGGAAGCATTTGGTTTGAGCAGAAACCTTGAAGTCATGAAAAAGTCCTAGGGTATCTGCTACACCATTCCCAGTGGACTTTTGCAATTGGCAAGAACTTTGTAAGGCACCAAATAGTTGTACAATTATAGCAATAGCCAGAAGAAATCAACTAGCAATTAACATTAAAATATGTTAATGACCCTTTCAATATCATTGGTGGTGGGGGAATGTCCTTCCTGCTGCTTAGTGTATGTTCAGCTGTGCAGTTAAGAGTTGTTGGCTGGAGTGTTGATCTCCAAAATGGCACAATGGTGTCAAATAAGCTATGCTTGCTGATTGATGTCATGTTTTACCTGCTTTGCATACTTTGGGCAGCTGGGCATGTGATGCACGCTCACCAAGATGGCATCTGGCACAATTTGCACCCAGAGTACCCATCTAAAAGTATTATCAAGTCCAATTTTGTGCCCTCTCAGTTTTACCCACAAGGCTTGTACAATTACAATGTTAGAGGAAATATCTTCTCTCTACTTGTGTTGGGACTATATTTCTCTTGAATGAGTGAAATGCATGTGATATTCTGTAAACATGGCACAGCTCTGTTATTATTGACTATTACTCTACAGATATATATTTGGCTAATTTTAAAATCAATAGGCATTAAATAATATTGACTGGAAACGCTTATTTAAAATGCAACCCCTTGCCCCAGCTTCACTGTGCAGTAATATGATATTGTCACTTTTCTGAGCAGCAGTATGATGTCAGCCCATACTATTTACCAGTAAAAGGCAATAATTTTCTAGCAAAAACAAAATTAACAGCTGAATTGGAACCAAGTAGGTACTACAGTTTCAAATATATTCACTGCAGATAAAAAATCCCAGCAATTAAATGAGGCAAATCCTAGATGAAATCATCATGAGACGGTTTTATGAAATATTATACTCTTCTTTATATAATATGTGCTAACAAAGTACCTCCAGCACCTCCTTCTGTCAGAGATAATTTAATTCTTTGGTCAACTGCAAACATTAATTACTTGATATCCATTCAAATAAGTCTTAAAATATTGACAACATGCTCTATATAGGACATTTTAGTCGTGATGGTAGAATATGTCTGTTCCAAATGCACCTTAACAGACTTCCATTTGTATCCTTTCCAAGTAATAAGCGAGCAGCTCAGCATTTATTTCTGTACAAATGGATGGCGGCCATAATAGACCAAACTGCAGGGGAAAAGAGCTAGAATGGAGGTTTTCCTCAGAGGAACTGTCTTCCTTTGCTTCTCTGCCTGACCTTCCTTCTGCCGGCAACATAAATCTGCTCCACCTGATAGGAGATGGGCTTTTTAGAAGCTCTGACTGTTCTTTAAGGAAACACTTCTATGAACTCTGGCACAATAAATAACACTACCTGTAATATGTCTTTGGAAGAGTGTCAAGTCTCGCTCTCCTGCCATGAATTTTTATTTTATCATTGAGGAGATGAATTCCAAGCACGTCACTGAGGCTGGATTTCTCTCAGATCGTGTAATATGAAAGACTGAAGGCTGAAATGTGGAAGCTGGGTCCAAATATGAATCAGATGGCTCGTGAAAGATACAATTGTGCCCCTAAAAATAGCACTCACAACACTGTAAATGATAACCTGACTTATTCAGTGGTTTCCATTTTTTCATATTATTCCTATTGTTAATACTTACAATGAATCATAAAGAATATGTATAATACCAATAATTATGTTTATTTGCTTTGTAAAACTTTGGTTCTGATGTGGTATCTGTTACTATGGTTAGATTTCTGTTCTGTTCTATTTATGATCAGCTTACATTAGTTGTTTCATGTCTAAATACCATAAAATAATATAATTTCTGGAGATGTACTGATGACAAAGAAACACTTTCATTTCTTGTGGTAAAATTATTTTGTATTCTCCATGCAGTTTAAGCCACAGGCAACCCAGAATACTGAATAGGTAGGTAGGTGTTCATGAGGTTCTCGCAACCAATGAGAATGGAGTGGTGACCCCAACCACTCTACCACATCTACTCAGTCTCCTCTGGTCAGGCTAAGGATCTGATCACATAAAATGGGGGTATTTGTTAAGGAAACAATGCAGAGCACAATGTACCTAAATGCCATGGAAGAAATGTGTTGTCTTGTACGCCCATAAGAGAGGAAGATGTAGCAATATGTACCAACATTTAAAGCATGATACTTGGAAACAAAATTGTAATAGATGATATTACCTCATTACTAGACCACCCTGGCAGAATGGAGAATGCTGGGCCTTGGGACAAACATCTTAAACATTCTTCTGTAAAGCTGTCGCAGAAGTACAAATTGTTTGTGCCCTGTAACTCAATCACACCTACTGAACTCAGAGGCCCTATGTTTGTATAGGACACCATAGCTATTTGCATTTCTACATGAAAGAGGAAGTTGCTTGGGAAAAGATCCAAGGGTTCAACAGGCAGAGTAGTGTAGTAGTTATGGTACTGGACCAAAAGTTATTAAAATAAAAGCTATTATGACTAAATGGGGAACAGAGAAAGGCCTATGGAAAAATTACAGTATGCATTTCAATGTACTAAAAATGTCAAGAATCAGTTAAAATGCAATGAGTATTACATCTGGAGTGATTAACATGTACTATTACTTATTAAATAATCTACTCAGATAGAACACGAGGAAGAGTAATTAAAAATCTTTTTACATTCAAAGTCACCTATTAAAATTACAGCCCTTTTTCCAGCATAATAGTTTGAAATAGCATTAAAAAGAACCTAATTCGTTCTCAATTCTCAATTCAAAAGGTGAAAACAAAAGTTAAGGCTCTCTCTTGTCATTTCTATCTTCTATTCATTTGTCTTCCTCTCTTTTTGTGATTCTTTTGTGAGTCTCTGATAGCATTTTCCTCCTATCTCTTCCATGTTTCTCTTTCACAGTCCCTCTCTTTGAGTTTTATACTGATATTTTTCCTTTGTTTCTTTCATTTTGTGGGGTTGAGGGCACCTCTTTTCTCTCGCCTTTTGTTCCATTGCAACCTTTTGCTGTTTTAATTCTATTAACTGCTCCTCTCTTGCTCCTTCTGTATCACCAAATACAACAATCTTTAAATTTCCCACTTTATTTATGTATACACCCTATGTATTGGTTTCCTGACTGTCTGCTGTGGTGGTATTTTGGCAAGAGTACCTCACTCTCCGTAAAGCTGACACAATTAGTGTATGAGGCTGCTGCTCAATTTTAATTGTTGCTGCATCTTTTGAATAATATGCAGCCGCTTAAATAAACCTGCCGTAGTCGGCTGCAACAGACTGTGGGAATAAGCTGAGAAAACACCAAACATAAGTTTAAAATGGTTGGGACACCAGTAGAATGTAATAGGTGAAGTGGCAAACCAGTCAAATGGTTCAAATCCATAATGAAACAGGAAACCCCCAATATCTTTGCAGTGAAATATATTTATTTAAAAAGGGACCCTGTTGCTTTTAAAAAATATTTCAGAAAGTTTCTTTTTGATGAATCCTGATATGATTACATCAGGGTGCATCGCAGAAAATGTAAGCGCATTACTTGGGTGTGACCTCAGTATGGTGTATGGCTCTTTGAAGTCCACATTTAATGTAGCCAAAATGGTGTCTTGTATTAGGGGTCAGCACTTCGTCTACTATAGACCAGTATCAGAAGCACAAGTTCTGTCAATCTGCATTGAAAACAAACGATTAAATTTTAAACTGAAAAATATATTCGGAGGAGCCATTTAAAACACAACAGATTTTCACAGGAAGTGTTAAACACATTTATTCTGAAAGTCAGGCTAAGTTCGCATTAACTAAATGAAGGGAAAGCCTTTAAATTAAGATCGTAGCTACATTAAGCAGTAAGACTAGTGCCTGCTGATAAGAGTCACGGGTTTTCAGTTGCACAAACTGGTGGTCCACAAACACAACAGACACTGATAATGCACTTACTGTGCCTTATAGATGCACAAGCCATTGTTGAGGCAGTTTGTTAAAAAAAACCCTGCTGACAAGGCTGACTGCATATGGCAGCAGAATGCTATGAACCTGTCTTGTCTTTGGAACATGTTCATGAAGTCATTGGAGCAATCACACTCTCACTGTCATTGGTTTTTTCCCAAATATCTGTTGGTTTCAGCCGAGTGGACCAAAGCTAATGTAGGATTTTAAAATATATGTTATATATATATATACACATATATACACACATAAGTTAAGATCAAATGTCAACATCCCCTAATAAAATTAATTTCCTGTTCAAATCATGTTTCCAGTGGAGCAAAATAAACTATCTTCTGTTCGAGACGTCTGCTATGTAACTAAAAATGATAATCTTATGATGATAGCTGGTGACAAAAATGCAACGGCTCTACTGGCTCAAATATCCTCTTCTTAAAGCTGGAGTATTGCTCCCCAGTGATCTGTTTGTCCATTTCATGAATTCAGAATCAACCAACCATTAATATATGCTGTGCTCATCTCCCGTCAAAGTACAATCCCCAGATAGTTTGGAAGAATAAAAAGAACGGTGAGGGCAAAAATGAGGACGAAATTGCAGAAATCTCAAAAATGCTGGCAGAATAATATTAACTGCAGAATAATGTTAACTACAGGCTTATATTAAGTATATTTTATTACAAATAAACTGGTGGCAAACTCATGGAAAAGAGAGGCTAGACTGTGTATAAATTTTCAATTGGTATAAACTGCAGCTTGTGAAGGTCTTCCTGATTTTGTACTGGTTGCAAAATGAAGCACTCTATGCATTTCATTACAACTGTAGCAATTCTCTTTGGCAGCCTGCGTAGTCCAATTTTAAAAACATTAAAAAGTGTCATACAAAATCACCCATGAATAAATCACCATTTAACGCTTTAAGTACCAAGCTCCTCAGTAGAATTGGAAACATGGTAGTTCTCTACCATCATGTTTAACAGGAGGAAAGATGAATAGTTGCAAAAGTCTTATGAATTAAACAGGCTCATGGAACCACAGATCATATCTTTGCTGACTGGCAACAGATAAAGCAGTGCTGTTTCATTTTTCATGTTGATGCATAAATGCCACCACTGGCAAAAAAGGGTTAAATGAACCGAGCCATTTTGTTGACAATTTAAATTCTGCAGAGACAGCAGCATATGAAAATGCTGCAGTGTTTGCCCATTATCATCATCTTTTTCCCCCCACATAAGAGCTTCAATAAAAAGGCCTGTCTGGACCACAAAAGGAACAACTCCTTTCCCTGGATCATAACTTTAGTGCGCATGTGACATTATGTTGCCAATAACACAACAATAAGGATAGGGTTGTGTTTTATGTTATTCTCGCACATATTTTTGCTACATTATTTTTGTTAATAAGTACCTTCAAAGCAGGCACAAAACACTTCTTATAGTCATTTGTGGCACATGCCTGCTGTTTAGAAAGGGTGGTCACTGTGCCATATAAACAGGAAAGGAGCTGGCAGCGCTCTATAGGAACACCACAAAATCTGTTGTAAATACATGTTGTCAGCAATAACCTGCTCACTGATGCTCAGTTTGGGTTCCGTCAGGGTCACTCAGCTCCTGACCTTATTACAGCCTTGGTCCAAACATGGACAAAAGAGCTGAATTCCAGAGGTGAGGTGAGGGTGACTGCCCTTGACATCAAAACAGCATTTGAGCGAGTGTGGCATCAAGGAGCCCTAGCAAAACTGGAGTGGATGGGAATCAAGGGGAAAACTCTCCACTGGTTGGAGTCATACCTAGCACAAAGGAAAATTGTTGTGGTTGTTAGACGCCAATCATTTCAGTCCCAGGACATCACTGCAGGAGTTCCTCAGGATAGTGTCCTAGGCCCAACCATCTTCAACTGCTCCAATTAGCTTCCCTCCATCATAAGGTCAGAAGTGGAGATGTTCATTGATTATTGCACAATGTTCAGCACCATTTGTGACTCCTGAGATGCTGAGATGCCATGTCCAAATGCAGCAAAACCTGGGCAACATTAAGGATTGGGCTGATAGGTGGCAAATAACATATGCACAAGTGCCAGGCAACGACTATCTCCAACGAGAGAGAACCTAACCATCTCCCCTTGACATTAAATGGCATTACCATCACTGAATCTCCCTCTATCAACATCTTGGGGGGTTACCATTGACCAGGAACTGAACTAGACCAGCTATATGAGTACTGTTGTTACTAGAGCCAGTGAGGAGCTGGGAATTTTGCAGAGTAACTCAGCTCCTGACTCCCCAGAGCCTGTCCACTATCTACAAAGCACAATTCAGGGGTGTGATGGAATACTCCCCATTTGTCTGGATGAGTGCAGCTCCCACAATACTGAAGAAGTTCAACACCATCTAGGACAAAACAACCTGCTTGATTGGCACCCCATCTGCCACCTTAAACATTCACTCCCTCACCGGTACCCAGTGATGGCACTGCGTACCATCTACAAGATGGACTGCGGCAACTCATCAAGGTTCCTTCGATAGCCTCTTCCAAACCCATGACCTTTACCACCCAGAAGGCCAAGGGTAGCAGACGCATAGGAAAACCACCACCCGAAAGTTCCCCTCCAGTCACACCCCATCCTGAGTTAGAACTATATCACTGTTCCTTCACTGTCCAGGACAAAATCGTGGGACTTCCTTCCTAACAGCACTGTGGCAGTACCTACACCATATGGACTGCAGCGGTTCAAGAAGCTGGCTCAGTAACACCTTTCCAAGGGCATTTATGGATAGGCAAAAAATGTTGGCCTAGCCAGCGACACCCACATCCCGTGAAAGAATAAAAAAATTCTGGGTCATGGGTGCTTTGTCTCAAGACAGTGGCAGAGAAAAAGAGAGAAGGAGACTTTTCAAAAAAAGTGTTAAAAATTATTATAAATTTATAATGGAGCCTGTCATTCTTTTCTGATCATCAGAATCCTTGTTAAAATTACCAAGTGAATAAAACAAGAAGAATTAGTTACTTATTGGATTTATTTTTCTCAATCATCGCCCTTTAATTATTCTGCCCTAAAAGGTGCTACATAAGAGCATAAGAAATAGAAGCAGGAGTAGGCCATTTGGCCCCTCAAGCCTTCCCTGTCATTCAATAAGATCATGGCTGATCTACCCCAGGCCTCAACTCCTCTTTCATGCCAGCTCCTCATAACCCTCAACTCCCCGATATTTCAAAACTCTATCTACCTCCTCTTTAAATATTTTCAGTGATCTAGCCTCCACAACTCTCTGAGGTAGAAAATTCCAGACATTCACTACCCTCTGAGAGAAGAAATTCCTTCTCATCTCAGTTTTAAATGAGTACCCCCTTATTCTGTAATTATGTCCCCTGGTTTGAGATTTTCCTGCTAGTGGAAACATCTTCTCAACATCTACCTTGTCAAGCCCCCTCCAGAATCTTGTACATTTCAATGAGATCACCCCTCATTCTTCTAAACTCTAATGAATAAAGACCTAAACTGTTTAACTATTCTTGATAAGTCAGCCCCTTCATCCCAGGAATCAGCCTAGTGAATCTCTTTTGAAATGCCTCCAATGCCAGTATATCCTTTCTTAAATACGGGGACCAAAACTGTGCACAGTGCTCCAGGTTATGCCTCACCAACACCTTGTACAGTTGTAACAAGACTTCCCTATTTTTAAACTCCAACCCCCTAACAATACAGGCCAAAATTCCATTTGCCTTCTTAATTACTTGCTGCGCCTGCATGCTAACTTCTTGTGTTTCATGCACAAGAACACCCAGATCCCTCTCTGCTGCACTTCTTTGGAGTCTCTCTCCATTTAAATAATAGATTTATTATTTAATAAATAATAATTATTTATTATTATTTGATTCTTTCTACCAAAGTGTATGACCTCACTTTCCTACATTAAACTCCATCTGCCAAGTTTTTGCCCACTCACTTAACCTGTCTATTTCCTTTGCAGATTCCTTATGGCCTCATCACAACATGCCCTCCCACCTATTTTTGTATTGTCAGCAAATTTGGATACAATAAACTCTTCCCCCTCCTCCAAGTCATTAATATAGAGAGTAAATAATTGAGGCCCCAGGACTGATACTGTGGCACTCCACTAGTTATGTCTTTCCAACCTGAAAAAGACCCATTAATCCCGGCTCCCTGTCTTCTGTGTGTTAACCAATCCTCAATCCATGCTCTGAAGAGGAGTTATAAGGACTCAAAACGTTAACTCTGTCTTTCTCTCCACAGATGCTGTCAGACCTGCTGAGTTTTTCCAGCAATTTTTGTTTTTGTTTCAGATTTCCAGCATCTGCAGTATTTTGCTTTTACCTCAATCCATGCTAATTTATTACCCCCAATACCGTGAGCTCCTATCTTGTGCAATAACCTTTTTGTGGCACCTTATCGAATGCCTTCTGGAAATCCAAATACACTACATCTACTGGTTCCCCTTTATCAACTCTGTTTGTTATATCCTCAAAGAACTCTAACAAATTTGTCAAACATGAATGATTTCTCTTTCACAACACCATGTTGACTCTGCATTAAGCTTTTCTGCTATTTCTTCCTTAATAATGGACTCTAGCATTTTCCCAATGACAGGTATTAGACTGACTGGCCTTTGGCTTCCTGCTTTTTATCTCCCTCCCTTCTTGAACAGGGGTGTCACATTAGCAGTTTTCCAATCCGCTGGGACCCTCCCAGAATCCAGTGAGTTCTAGAATATTTCGACCAATGCCTCCACTATCTCTGTAGCCACTTCCTTTAAAACCCTTGGGTGCAGGCTATCAGGTCCTGGGGACTTGTCTGCCTTTAGTCCCATTAGTTTGTCAAATACTTTGTCCCTCGTGATAGAGACTGTTACAAGGTCTTTCCTCCCATTAGCTCCTCGCTTATCTGATATCTTTGGGATGTTTATAGTGCCCTCCACTGTGAAGACTGAAGCAAAATGTTGGTTTAAATTATCTGCCATTTCCCTGTTCCCCGTTATCAATTCTCCAGTCGCATCCTCCAAGGGTCCCATGCTACAGTGTTGAACATGGTTCCATAGGATGGTTGGAATCTCTGGTATCCTACAAAAGGTGAGCTTGGATAGCAACTGTCTGCAGACAGCTCAGCTTGAAGTGACAAAAGAACTTCAATTGCCCAGGGATGTAATTCAGCCAGTGGTGTAAAACCAATGATAGTTCATTCTTTTCCATTAAATTGAGCAAGGTATAAAGCGGGCAGCCAGTTCTCTATCACCTGTTTTGTACTACCTCCAAAGATACATTTGACCTCCTGTAAAGTTTGCATATTTGTATTTTCAACAGGAGTCATTGGATTCAGTGGTGAGAAGCCAGGCTGATTCCCCACCACTCCTTAGTCAAAACTGATCAGAGACTGAACCTTGGACTGAACTAATCCTTATGGCTCAATATCACACTTCCAAGTGCACTTAACTACAGCTTTATGGGAAGAAGCACCATTGAGGCTTGTACTTGATTGCTTTGAAATGCTATGTACTCCCAATAATAATGTTGACCAACATTGTCTTAAAAAACATCAAATGGCTAATAACTGTTAAGAGGCTTAATCTTTGTCCAAAATTAGTTTAAGCTAATTAGTTCTTGTCAAAACTAGACTGTGTAAACCATTCTTTCCTGAAACTACATGGATAGAATCTTCCTAAAGTACTTGGGCAATATTTACTGTTTAATAGAAAAGCCTACCTCTTTTCCCCATGTTAAACTACTTTCTATTTTCTCTCCCCTATTGAAACCCCTCCTTCAGCATGTATCCTTTCGGGCTGGAGGTGGACAGGGGGTAGATTCACAATCCTCGGCCATTACTATCCTAAATTCATCCACCAGGAGGCACACAAGAGCCTCAATCAGAGTGTCTCACTCTCTAATCCGATGGGGTATAAATCTTTCTTAGGTGATTGTACAAAAGGGGCCACAATCACTTCAATTGAAACAAAGTTGGACGGAATGTAAAACGGGTGGCTGATTCACTATTGCTGCTTCGCGCTATTGCACAAGATACCCCACCTCGCCATGAAAAATTGCCTTTCCTCAGCTCTGCATACCTGCTTCACACCACAGCCAAGATCAGAAATTGCCGCTTGTGCAGTACTTACACACTGTGATGCTGCACTACCTTAATGACCATTTTAAGAGAAACAATGGCAGAAAATTTGCCAAATAAATGAATGCATAGTTATTAAGTGAAAGAAAAATAGGAATATCTAAATGAGATGTATGACAGCCAGATAGCAGGTATTAATTTTAGGTATCTAGACTCTCGGCCACATTATAAATTTTGCTGGAAATTTAAGCAGTTGTTTAACCTCACCACAGGGTCCTGCTGAAAGCGAGATAATGGAGCTAAATCAGGAAGCTCTGCAGTTATTGTCACTGTACTATGTTTGCAATTGATGGCTTATGTGCTGAGAGCTATATGATTCGCCATGCTGCAGAAATAAGTTTAACAAATAAACAAAAACTAGGGTGTTGAAGCATTAGGGTAGTAATGAGTAAGAAGGCGTGTAAATTGTGAACTTTAGCACACCAGTGTTATGAGGCAGCTCTGAGTTCTTGAAAAGGTGGCAAAATCCCACAGTCAAGGCACAACCTTCTCATCCATTATTGCAATCAAAATGCACATTGAGCTTTGTTCAAAAGCTCTGCAGGTGCGAAGGATAGCTGTTTATCAGGGGGTTTACCACAGCCCTCCACCAATCAGAACCCTCCGTTGTGAATAGTTCACGTTTAATCATGGTTGCAACAGTTCTTCAAACCACAGATTTGCTTCCATTTTTTCTATTGTTAGACTCTCTTTCTGAGGTTGTCGATATGTTCAATCAGAGCAAAAAGCGTGTAAGATGAATACACATAGCAGGCAAGATAAATCTTCTGACTGCAGAAATAGTGTTTCCTTTTTAGACTAGCCAATGATAATTTTTTTTTAAAAACACTCCCGTTCAAAGGCTCACTCTCATAATGCAGAGAGACAGTAACTTGCACAACACACAGATAAAAAGAAACCCTTTTACGTCTTTTGTTCCCAAAAGAAAACAAATCAGATAATTAGGATGTCCTTTAATATGACTTACTAATATGCCAATTAATGAGAATAAGGCAGGAAATTATTTTAACAGATATCTCTAGTATTAATACTGTTAAAGCCATAGCCCATGTGCAGCAGATGCTGTCCCTTTTCAGTACCATTAAATGGTCAAAGCATGCGTTAAGTGCCCTATTGATGAGAAATGGCAGAACATCAATCTTGTTCTAAAGTTCTCATTTTCAATTTTACAAACATGTCTTTGACATGAACGTTTCCCAAGCTGTAAATGTTGAAACCTGTCAAACATCTGAAGATTTTCGTTACCAGCAAACATCATTTGCATTGAGCGAGCACTGCTGAATAACAACCAGAATTAAACTGCTCCAAAAATTTGATTCAAATGTCGGAATTTTTGCTGCTGGAACATGTCCGAGTTGCAGTGGATGCATTAATTGCAGCAGCACAAACATCTGCAGTGCCCTCCGTGGATTTTTATTTAAGTATTTACTCCAGCTACATCGTGGCAGGAGTGTGATTGGTGACTCGATATAATCATCATAATACTGTAGATTTCTCTGCACCAAATCTATAGCATAGCGTGCAATATATTTTACCAAAAGACTGGGCCCTACACACAAAGCAAACAAATCATTCAAACAGTTCTCTTTTTCAACCACCCCATCCCACGCCCCCCCACCCCATCCATCTCTCCTTTTATAGCCAATTTTCTCAACCAGTTTTTATTTTGTCTTGAAGGCCTGACTCCTTCCCTGTGCTATGGTTTCATGGGCACTGATGACCTGGTTTCTCATGTAAGTGGTTACTCATGTGTGAACCTTAGCTGTGAATGTTTGAGTTACTCATCTGTAGGGGCATCACATCTCAGCCCAATCTTGTCATTGCTTGTCATTCGTGGCTTGTGCACTTTGAGAAGAGCTCATTGGATAGCAATGAGGAGCAGGAGCCCTGCCTTTCCTCGCTAGGCCATGGAAGTAAACTGTTGTTCTTCTACCGCTTCTGCAATTGAGATCAGGTTTCCCACACAGAATGAGAATCAAGCCTGGGACCATCTTTGTCTCTACAGCTCAACTACTCACTGGATGAGCTTGCAACAGTAAGAAACTGTTTTAAAACTAGAAACATAAACTCAAGAGCTCACCTGCTACCATGACAAACCCTTTGGCTATGCCTTCCTCAGAACTAACCAGGACGGACAGTTCTATAAACTGATGGTAAATCCAACGCAAAGTCAAAGATCTGATTGAAGCAAAGAGGTCCACCATACAGTTGAATGAGATCAGAAAGAAAAATGTGGCATAACATGGCAGATAGGCACAAGCTCCCAAGGGAAGTGTTTTAGGGACATGTAAAGCATCACCTCTGGCAGTGTTGAGCTCAGGAGCTTGTGTGTAAAGATCTAACTTATTGCTTTTATTGATCCTAATTTCCTCCTTAGGACAGGTATCTTTCTGGTCTTGGAAAATAACCCAAAATAGAACTCTGTGTCAGGTGGGGGAGGGGGAATGACATCTCACTACTTGCTGTCATGAGGGCATTAAGGAAAGAACAGCCATGCTGTGCGAAAGGAAATCAATAGCAATGCACTGTGGTACTTATACTGTTTGTGGGTCAATAAAAGAAGGTTGAAGTTCCTTTAATTCGATTCTCCGCAAAGTGTCCCTTTGCCAATCGTTAAAGTTTAGTGAATAACACTTGCACAGCACTATCTACAGGTCCATATTGTCATCTCCATTGTCAATATTCAGCAAAATCTCAGCAGTCAGATATGATTTCCACACTAGATGGTTTTGCAACTATCTGTAAAACTTGCAGAACAACATTACTCTTACAAAAACATAAAGGCTCACTGAATGAAGGATAGAACTAGTTCTGGCCCAGCTGGACTTGCATTAGTTTTCTCAAATTAACAAGCCCAGGAACCTCCCTCAAGCAATCAGACAAAAAACTAACTGAGCATGTTGAGTAAAGTGTCTACATTTTCCCACTGCATTGAAACCTGCAACTCCATAGGTGTAACATCACCAGGATATGATGTTACCTCTTTTCATAATTCTTTACAGCCTTTATTCAGTACAAATTATGTTGCTAATCTTCCTGTATATCGCGGGTTAAAGTCAAGAGGTTTTTCAAGGTCAATGACAAATTAATGTATTGATTGCATATTAAAGTGTCATGTGATTAATATACTTTTAGAAGTAATTAGTGGTACAGATCTCTGATTTCTCTACACTTTAAATAATGCATCTCCGAACACAGACACCATGTCAATCTTATTAAGTGAGACTACATGTCATATCACATGAAAACTAATTTGGAAACTGGGCAAGCTGCCTGCTGAATATCTAAAAAAAAGCACTCCAAATTAGCTGCAGTGACATCCTTATCTTGTGGAGAGCAGCTAAACCGTTAACTGGTACTACTGACTGGTGGCTAAGAGTTGCCCAAATAATAACAGGGATAAGCAAATTATTTGTCTTCATTGCTACATATTTATTTCACCAACAATGCTGTCCATTGTCTCTGCTCTAGTCCCAAAATGAGGACGGGAAAAAGACAATGCCTTTCATTAGAGAGAAATGCCTTTTAATTCACTATCAACATTACCAGAGAAAGTTATTTGCATTCTTTAAAACTTTAGGGGCAATTTTAACTGTACTCACTTACTGGAAACTAGCTTGGTGAGCAGTGAAAATCAGCCAAGGTCACTTGCCCACCAACATCTTTCACAGGTTCCATCTTCTTCAAGTTTAACCTACTGTTTTGTGAACAGATCCCTGCCTGAAGCAACTGGGGTGGTTTTTTTAAATATATAAATTTGCGTCCGATGATGACATTGGGCCTCAACTCCAACTCTGCCCGGTGCTGTTGTGGTCTATCCATCAACTGAAGATGACAGGAAGAGGATCTGTGACTGGAGAGGTCAAAGCAAGTGAGGTTATTTTCCCCTTATTGAGGCCAGGAGGATCAGCTCGACCCCCCAAGGAAATGAAGTTTCAGCATCTGCTGTCCCAAGGTTCCCCCCTTCCCTCCCACTAGGGTCTCCCAAAATTTCCTTGCATGATTTAGCCTGAGGCTGCTGAGGCTCCCTTTGGTGCCAACTGGTGGCTTCCTGCTTCTCAAAACTCCTCTCAATGATATAGTTAATATTGTCTGGGTGCTCACATTGCCAAAAATAGGGTTCAGCAAGGAGAGTTTGGAGCTCACCTCATGCTCCGCCTACCAGGATTCTACTTCTGTTTAAATTCAGTGCGTTTGTATTTCAAAATGTGAAAAAAAACTTCATGCTGCTGTTTCTAACCTGCATTTGTTGTACAGTGACTATTGCTCTCACTGAACATTGTGAATAAGACTATGTTGTAGATGGGTCCAGCCAAAAGATTATTTTGCCAATGGGACAAGCATGTTAAAAATGACCTGACAGGATTTCAAAATTACATCTACATTCGTACATTATAGAAGAGAATGTCCTTCAAATTTATGGATAAACATAGGAATTCATTATTCTCTTTTGGAATGCTGAAACAGTGACTTGAGCCCTGCATCACATCATTGTAAATGGTACAGTTATTTTAAGGTCAGACCCAAACGCTTCTAATTTTCTTTTTATTCATTCATGGGATGTGGGCATCGCTGGCTGGGCCAACATTTATTGCCGATCCCTAATTGCCCTTGAGAAGGTAGTGCTGAGCTGCCTTCTTGAACTGCTGCAATCCATGTGGTGTAGGTACACCCACAGAGCTGTTAGGGAGGGAGTTATTGGATTTTGACCCAGCGACAGTGAAGGAACAGCGATATATTTCCAAGTCAGGATGGTAAGTGACTTGGAGGGGAACTTCCAGGTGGCGGTGTTCCCATGAACCTGCTGCCCTTGTCCTTCTAGATGGTAGTGGTCATGGGTTTGGAAGGTGCTGTCTGAGGAGCCTTGGTGAGTTCCTGCACTGCATCTTGTAGATGGTACACATTGCTGCCACTGTTTGTTGTGGGAGTTGTAGATGGTACATACTGCTGCCACTGTGGTGGAGGGAGTGAGTTTTGTGGATGTGGTGCCAATCAAGCAGGCTGCTTTGTCCTGGATGGTGTGAAGCTTGAGTGTTGTTGGAGCTGCACTCATCCAGGCAAGTGGGGAGAATTCCCTAACACTCCTGACTCATGCCTTGTAGATGGTAGGCAGGTTTTGGGGAGTCAAGAAGTGAGTTACTCGCTGTAGGATTCCTAGCCTCTGACCTGCTCTTGTAGCCACAGTATTTATATGGCTAGTCCAGTTCAGGTTCTGGTCAATGATAACCCCCAGGATACTGATATGGGGGAATCAGCAATGGTAATGCCATTGAACGTCAAGGGGCGACAGTTAGATTCTGTCTTGTTTAAGATGGTCATTGCCTGGCACTTGTGTGGCCCGACTTTTACTTGCCACTTGTCAGCCCAAGCCCGGATATTGTCCAGGTTGTCCTAATCCTAACCATCTTCAGCTGCTTCATCAATGACCTTCCTTCCATCATAAGGTTAGAAGTGGGAATGTTCACTGATAATTGCACAATTTTCAGTGCAACTCCTCCAATACTGGAGCAGTTCAGTGTTGTAGCTGTACTAGCACAGTTTAGCTAGGGGCATGGCAAGTTTTGGAACACAATTCTTCAGCATTATTGCTGGAATATTGTCAGGTCCCATAGCCTTTGCAATATCCAGTGCCTTCAGCCTTCATATGGAGTGAATTGAATTAGCTGAAGACTGTGATGCTGGGGACCTCTGGAGGAGGCCGAGATGGATCATCCACTCAGCACTTCTGGCTGAAGATTGTTGCAAATGCTTCAGCCTTATCTTTTGGACTGATGTGCTGAGCTCCCCATCATTGAGGATGGGGATATTTGTGGAGTATCCTCCTCCAGTGAGTTGTTTAATTGTCCACCACCATTCATGACCGGATATGGTAGGACTGAAGAGCTTAGATCTGATCTATTGGTTGTAGAATCATTTAGCTCTTCCTATCACTTGCTGCTTATGCTGTTTGGCATGCAAGCAGTCCTGTGTTTTAGCTTCACCAGGTTGACACCTCATTTTTAGATGTGTCTGGTGCAGCTCTTGGCATGCCCTCCTGCATTTGTTACCGAACCATGGTTGATTCCCTGACTCAGTGGTAATGGTAAAGTCAGGGATATGCAAGGCCGTGAGGTTATAAATTGTGTTCGAGTGCAATTCTGCTGCTGCTGATGGTTCAAAGCGCCTCATGGATGCCCAGTCTTGAGTTGCTAGATCTGTTTGAAATCTATCTCATTTCGCACGGTGGGAGTACCACACGACACGATGGAGGGGCTTTGAAGTGTGAAGTCGGGACTTTGTCTTCACAATGACTGTGCAGTGGTCACTCCTACTGGTACTGTCATGGACAGATGCACCTGCAGCAGGTTGGTTGGTGAGTATGAGGTCAAGTATGTTTTTCTCTCTTGTTGGTTCCCTCACCACCTGCCACAGACCCAGTCCAACAGTTATGTCCTTAAGGACTCGGCCAGCTTAGTCAGTAGAGGTGCTACTGAACCACTCTTCGTGATAGACATTGAAGTCCCCCACCTAGAGTACACTCTGTGCCCTTGCCACCCACATCGCTTCCTTCAAGTGGTATTCAGCATAGAGAAGAACTGATTCATCAGCTGAGGAGACCGGGGCGGGGGTGGTGGGGGCGGGGGGTGGGAGAAAGCAGGGGTGGTGGCGGTGTGAGGCCGCAGGGATACTGCGGTATGTGGTAATTAGCAGGAGTTTTCCGTCCCCATGTTTGACCTGATGCCATGAGATTTCATGGGGTCCGGAGTCGATGTTGAGAACTCCCAGGGCAACTCCCTCCCGACTGTATACCACTGTGCCACCACCTCTGCTGGGTCTGTCCTGCCGGTGGGACAGGGCATACCCAGAGATGGTGATGGTGATCTCTGTGACATTATCTATAAGGTATGATTCTGTAAGTATGACTATGTCAGGCTGTTGCTTGATTAATCTGTGAGACAGCTCTCCCAAATTGGGCACAGGCACCTAAATGTTAGTAAGGAGGACTTTGCAGGGTGGACAGGGCTGAGTTTACCATTGTCATTTCCCAGTGCCTAGGTCGATGCCAGGTGGTACGTTCAGTTTCAATCCTTATAGACTTTTTAGTGGTTTGGCACAACTGAACTGCTTTCTAGGCCATTTCACACGGCATTTAAGAGTCAACCACAGTGCTGTGGATCTGGAGTCATAGGTAGGCCAGACCAGGTAAGGCCAGCAGATTTCCTTCCCTAAAGGATATTAGTGAACCAGATGGGTTTTTTTAAAACAACAATCTCCAATTTATTCATGGTCATCATTAGATTTTTAATTCCAGATATTTATTGATTGACTTCAAATTCCATCATCTGCCGTGGTGGGATTGGAACTCCAGTCCCCTGAGCATTATCCTGGGTCTCTGGATTATTAGTCCAGTGGCAATACGACAATGCCACCGCCTCCTCTAAAATGTAGTTGATTGCACTGATGGACTTCTAACTGGTGAAGTCTTAAGTCTTTTTTACCAGGTCAGTTCCTGGTACATCCAAGGGAGGAATGGTTCCCAACACAATGCTGATTGCCACAGTATGTTTCAATACCAGAAGCATGGAATCTAGCTTGATGCAAACCCTGCCAATTACAATTTTAGCTTTTATTGAGGAAAGATGAAAGAAAAAAGGCAATGGGCAGAATTTTCTGCTCGGCGTGTGGGTGCGCGCCCGACACTCTTGAGCGTGAAATAATGCACGATAACATCGGGCGAGCTTCCCAATGTCATCGTGCACTCGCATGGTATTTCGATTGGTGGGTGCGCGCGAGAGTTGGCAGCGCGCCCACTGACAATTACAAGGCCGATTAAGGCCATTAAAGTACCAGTTAACAGGGGTTTTTCACTGCCTGTCCAACCTTATGGTTGGCGGGTGGGTGAATTAGCCAGGCAGCCTTTACATTTTTCAGGAAACCTCAACCAAGGATGGGATGAGGTTTCTGTAATTAAATTAAATAAGTTATAAACCTACGCACAGAATTGGCTCATTCTGATGTGTGGACATTTTTTCCGGATCTTAAAATCAGTTTTTATTGATTTTAAAATCATTAGCTTCCTGAGGCAGCTCTCTGCCTTCAGGGAGCGTTCGTTCCGCATTCCCCGCACCTGCACTGTCTTCAGCACTTGCCCTCTTCCTATCCCATTAATTGGCCAGCCAGTGTGAAATCGCGATCGGCGGCCAATTAAGGCCCGCCCAGCATGACGTCTGCATGGAAGCGCTATGCGCTCCCTGTGTGGGCGGGAGGAATCCCTAAACCTGAGAGTGCGCTCTTTTGCGCATGTGCACGAAAGAGCGCACTCATCTCCCTGAGGCTAAGTGCTGCCTCAGGGGGATCAGCTCCACTGCTAAAAATATTAAAAATAGAAAAAAATATTCCCTGACATGTCCTCTCATGTGACAATGTCACATGAGTGGGGACACGTCCATAACTTTTAAGAACACTTTAATTAAATGTTTTAAAACCTACAAGAAACCTCATCCTGCCCGTGGATGAAGTTACATGCTTTCCCTGTAGCCTGCCAGGGCTCCTGGCCTGCCCGCCAACCTTAAGGTTGGACGGGCAGGTCCATTAATTACTTAAGTGACTGTCAATGGCCTCAATTGGCCATTGTCAGGTCAGCGGGTGCACAGCTGATTCTGTTGAGCCCCTGCCTACCTCAAAATTTAAATGGGGCGGGGTGACGTTGGGAGTTCCACCCGACATCACTGCGCGTCATTTTATGCATCAGCAAGTAGGCCCTGCCCCTCCCCATTTGCTGACGGGAAAATCCTGGCCAATGTGTTCGATATAATGGTGTAATTGCACTTGTGTGCTGCACAATGTTAGCTTTCTTACCTTCCTTTCTTTTAATTTACACGCATTTTGTTTGTGTCTAGGCTTAGTGTTACGTAAATCTAGTGATATATTATCTTTTTTCTCATGACCTCTCAATCACTTGGCTGTGGGTTCTGGGCCTTAGATTTAATCTGTGAGCAGGAAGGTTTAGACAGCCAGAGGCTGAATCAAATTGTAGCACAGTGACTTCAAATGCAGGTCATGGAAGGAAGGGTTTTCTCATGTCAACTGTGGATATTTTATCTGTAGCCTTTACTTGAGAGCTAACAACAAAGGCAGCAGTATGTTTGCTATTGGAGGACAATTTTTGTCCATCAACTGCTCTGTTCATACAGTCGTCAGCAGATGATTGTTTTTTTAAAGTTCCGACCCGAGTCTCCGCTGACTTGTTTTTTGGACAAACTTTCGAAGGGGCGACCCGGGCTCCACCAAGGGCCCTTATTGAGTTCCTATGCCATTTTTGGGCCTCAGTGTCATTTTTGTGTACTAATGGGTGGAGTATATGGTATTGAACACCAAGTGACATATCCAAGTGACATATCTGCTGGAGGTTGCTCCTGAGACAAGTGCTTCTTCATTTTTCACAAGATTTTTGTGGGGCCAGGAGGAGCGTTATTTCTGCTCCTGGCCCCATCAAACTTCTTGTCCTGCTACTGTCCCATGCACACTCTACCCCCGCAACTGCCTCTCTGTCTCGTTATAGGAGCATCCAGATTTCCCACTGCCCCACCATCCAGTCAAATCCCTGTGAGAGCTGGTTCAGTTGTTGCAGCTTGCCAGCAAAGGCAGGTGGTGCCTGGGCTTGAAAAATGGTTCAGGCCTCCCACTAGCGCAACTAGGTCCACTTGCTCTCTGAAAATGACCCCTTGGCATCAAGTTTTCTCCTGCCAAATAAACAGGGTTTTAGCTTCGAAATCAAACACTAATATGGGTACATGAATGCTTAAAGCATTCAGATGGCATTGCATTATCCATTATCTCAATAAGCGTAAAAACAAAAAAACTGCGGATGCTGGAAATCCAAAACAAAAACAGAATTACCTGGAAAAACTCAGCAGGTCTGGCAGCATCGGCGGAGAAGAAAAGAGTTGACGTTTCGAGTCCTCATGTTCTGTTGAAGGGTCATGAGGACTCGAAACGTCAACTTTATTCTTCTCCGCCGATGCTGCCAGACCTGCTGAGTTTTTCCAGGTAATTCTGTTTTTGATCTCAATAAGCATGTTCATTTTATTGTTTTGTTTTTTATTGTCAATGCTGAAATTTCTGAACTTTTATCTCATCAGAGACGTTTCCTACACATGACAATGCTATGTCCTCACCAGAATGTCAGCCAGCACTGCCACTTCTCAAAGGATAGATTGGAACGTATAGAGGATACTTTTAAATGGCACTTTCGACAATCTAACCTTTGGTTCTCCATTCACCGTGACATTTTTGTAGCTTCCCATTTGGTTAATCACACTCTAGCCTCCACTTTTGATGCTCTTGTCTCCATTCTCCGTCATCCTGGTCTTTCCCCGGGTACCACCCTTAGCTGCACCCCCGTATGTCCAAGGTATGCAGACTTGAAAATTCATGGCAGACAACTAACTTACTCATTGAAAACCAGATCTGGCTGGGCCATATAAAGTACTATCAGGTCCTGTTTCCGTTGCTAAAACAACTCACTATCCCAGGAATCACCCTGAAATGCAAAGATAACCCCCAGCTTCTCTTTGCCACTGCACACTGCTTTCTTAAATCCCTCTCCCTGCCTCCTGATTCTCACCTCCAACAACAAATACAAAGAGCTCATGGACTTCTTTGTCACTAAGATTGCAACCATCTGATCAGCTCTGTCTCGCACTGCTGTTTCTTTTCATAGAGCTGTAGGCCAAACTTCCTTTAAAGTTCCCCTTTTTCTGATCCTGCACCAATTTTGGTGTCCTCCACAAATCTATCTTAGACTCTTGCTATTTCTCATCTATATAATGCCACTTGGCTCCTCCAGTACAGGATGCTGGACAAGCAGCATGACGGTGAGAAAAATAGAATTGGGGAAGTAGAACTCACCCAAAGGGGTATGGGGAAAGAGTGGTGGAGTGGGATTAACTGGATTACTCTTCCAAATAGCTGGTGCAGACTCAATGGGCCAGTTGGCCTCTTTCTGTGCTGCACATCTATGATTCTGTATCTGAATCAAAATCTATCAAAAGATTGAGGTTGTCAGCATATGTGTGGAACCTAAAGTTGTGTATTTTGTTTGAAAGCTTTGGGACGTTTTATTGCGTTAAAGGTGGTATATAAATGCAAGTAGTTGTTGTTGAACACATTGAGAAAGGGTAAGTTTTTGAAAATATACCCTTGAATAGGGCAGACCCAATAGCTTCCAAGCATTGTAAATCTGACTGTATTGACTCCATAATAAGTGATATTTTCCCCAGACATTTTTCACTGCTAATCTGTTCTTCCCAGACGCCAGACAATGCTGCAATTTTTAACAGATTTAAATTGTTTCCTCTGTTTGTTCATTCTTTACTATTGTACCGGAATGGCCTGATCCCATTGGCAGTGTGGTTAATCTTATTGCAAGCTCATTTCGCCTTAATTGGTTCTTCTGGAAAGTTCCATATAAGAGGAATATAAAGTGCCATTGAAGAGAGAAAGACTAAAACAGAGAAAGAGAGTCATGAGGGAAGAATGGAACGCTTGGCTAACAGGGGCATACAAGATATGACTGGCGCTTAAAGTATTTCATCAACAGCACCAAAGACTCATGACTGTCAGTCATAACCACTGCTCATAACACCACATCTGGTAAACTTAAATATTCCTTTCGAATCATTTTGAAATAATAGTGTGTACAAGAAAGACGTTTAGATCATTTTGTAGTTTGGCCTCTGCATTATTTCAGGTATATATGCACCTAATGAATCCCCCACCAAGGGAATCTGTGGTGAGAACCAAGAGAAAACGTTACGAATGTACGAAATAGGAACTGAAGTAGACCATTCGGCCCGTCGAGCCTTCTTCACCATCCAATAAGATCATTGCTGATCTGATTATATTACCAGTGCCACATTCTCACCTATCCCCATAACCTTTGATTCCCTAGCCTAATAAGAATCCATCTACCTCTATCTTAAAGATATTCAGTGACCCCACCTTCTGAGGCAGAGAGTTCCAAAGTTGCACAACCCTCAGTCACATCTCTGTCCTAAAAGGCTCCCCCTAATTTTAAAACAGTGCCCCCTAGTTTTGCAATCACCATCAAGAGGAAACATCATTTTTGCATCCACCTTGTCAAGACCATTCAGGATCTCATATACTCCAATCAAGTCACCCCTCACTCTTCTAAACTCCAGTGGAAACAAGCCCAGTCTGTCTAACCCTTCCTCATAAGACAACCCTCCCGTTCCAGTTATCAATCTAGTAATCCTCCTCTGAACTGCCTCTCATGCATTAACAGCCTTTGTTAAATAAGGAGACCAAAACTGCACACAGTATTTGAGATGTGGTCTCACCAATGCCCTGTATGACTGAAACATAACATCTTTACTTTTATGTTCAATTCCTCTCATAATGAAGGAGTGCATCCCATTAGCCTTCTTAATTACTTGTACCTGCATACTAACTTTTTGTGACCATGCACAAGATCCCTCTGCACCTCAGAATTCTGCAATCGTTCTCCATTTAAATAATACTGTTTTTTTATTCTTCCTGCCAAAGCGAACAACTTCACATTTTCCCACATTGTACTCCATCTGCCAGATTTTTGCCCACTCGCTAAACCTATTTATATCTGTCTGCAACCTCCTTATGTCCTCTTTACAACATACTTACTACTTACCTTTGAGTCACCTACAAATTTAGCTGCCATGCCTTCACTCCCCTCATCTAAGTCATTGATAAAATTGTAAAATTGTAAAATGTTGAGGTCCTGGCACAGACCCATGCAGGACTCTGCTCGTTACATTCTGCCAATCAGAAAATGACCCAATTATGCATCCTCTCTGTTTTCTCCCAGCCAGGCAATCTTCTGTTCGTGCTAATATGTTACCCTCTACATCATGAGCTTTTATTTTCCGCAATAACCTTTGGTGTGGCACCTTATCAAATGCCTTCTGGAAATCAAGTGTCGTACATCTACAGGCTCCCCTTTATCCATGGTGCAAGTTACTCCTTACAATTGAAAAGTTTGGGAATGACTCTCCAATTCTAACTGACCTGATCTGAGCTGATTATACTTTTCTGAGTTTTCTCAGTTTACATCAAAACATGAATATTGGACGTAATATCAACAACACATGCTACAACAATAACACCAGCCAGGTTTACTCCAAATGTTGGAATCCAGTTGCACAAGTGTCAGAGCATGCATAATGCACGGTACAATATCTGACTGCGAATGGGGTAATCTATGTTTTGGATCAAATCAGGACAGTGCTTGTGTACAGTGAAAGTAATCTGGTTTGCATAAGTGAAATGCACCTCCGCAAGGTCACAAGCTGAGAGTAATCGGAACAGTTTTCATTAATGGGTGCTGTGAGTAGCTTTCGGTTGGATTGCCTATAGTTCATGTTCAGGGTGGGGGTGACAGATTTGGAGGAATGGGCTTATGCCTCTTCAATCAGATTCTCCTATTTTTTTTTTTCATTACAGTTAACCAAGTTTTGACTAATGTATCCATTTTGATAGTGTGATTGAGGACAAAGGGATGCCAATGACCAGTTATTTTGTTTTGATTTATTATAAATTTAACAAGATTTAGCTATATGCAAAGTATGATAGTTATGTTAATAAGCTAGTGATCCACAGGATTGGATTAATAATCCAGAGAGGGTTCGAATCCCAGCTTTGAATTCAGTTTTTTTTAAAAATTGAAATAAAAAGTTGGTATCAGTAAAAGTGACCATAAAGCTGTTGGAAAAACCCAATTGCTTCACTTCCTTCAATTTTCTTCCTTTAGGGAAGGAAAACTGCCATCATTACCTGGTCTGACCTATCTGTCCCAGTCCTGTGGTTGGCTGTTAAATGTCCTCTGTAGTGACCTAGCAAGCCCTACAGTTGTATCAAATAACTAGCAACGGTTCAAAAAGAGGGCCTACCACCACCTTCTCAAGGCAACTAGGGCTGGACGATACTCATGTCCTGAGAATGAATAATAATAAAACAAACTTTTAAAAACTTGTATCTGCACTGCAAAAACTATATATGAAATAGTTATGAGCGTATTTATCTTAGAAAGATGTTCTATTTCCCTGCTTCCCACATTCCGCACTCCATGTACAGTGCCATGTTGTCAGATAATCATTCCTTTTTAGTATTGCATGTTGCAATCAGTTAGTGTACATTCTTGACACTCTTTATGTGTTCAATAGATTGTCTTGAATTTTTGAAGATAAATTTTGGGTAAATCTAAGACTGGTAAACCAGATCTCGCCTGAAAGGAAAAATAGAGCTATTTCTGCTGTCCAGAGTACAAAACTCCTGTCTCCTTTTCCTTCAATTTGAATTTGTTCTGAAAGTTATTGATAATTCCAGTTGAGTGCAGAAAAAAAAGACACTTAGGGCCAATTTTAACTATTGTGTGGCTAATCGCACCAATGGGAAGCCAGCTTTACTTCACAGGCCTAGCCAAATTAACACTAGCTTCTTATGGTACTTTATAAAAAACCATTATTTCCTTGGGGCCTAGCAAGCTGGCATCTTATTGCCGCTCCCTGACTCCAGACTGGCACAAGCTCAGGCATCAGTTGCTAGGAAGGTAGGCCTGGCAGGTGGAAGCAGCAGCTCACATTTTTATGAAGCCTGAATGAACAACCCTTTCCATTTTGGTCCCAGAAAAATAATTGCAATACTTAATTTGGCCTTTTCCTTTTGATTGCCAGCTGTACTAAGTGAAGCATCCGCAGTGGTTACTGTCGGCTGTTAAAAGTGCATTAGAAGCCCATGTACATCACGAGCTCAATTAATAATTTTAAATCTGAGATCACCAAGGGTAACAAGGGATAGCAACTCAAAGCAGGTAGCTGGAGATAGAATACAGATCAGCCATGATCTCATTAAGTGGCAGGGCAGGCTTGAGGGGCTGAATGGCCTAATGCTGTTCCGATATTCCTACCATAGGACTTTGACTTGCGCAGATTAATGAACCAGGCCGGGGTGGGGGGATGTTGTTGGACTGGAATAAATAGATGGGGAGTCGGTGGCAAGCAGATCACCTTGATTTTAATGCCATTAATGTGCCATTTCTTCCAAGCAGAAGGAATTAAACCTCCCCTTCTGTTTTTAACTGGATTTGGTGCAAAGTACAGGATTTTTAGATTGAGATAGCACACTTCATCTTGACTTACAGATAAGTAAGAACTACTTGGATTTTATTTTAAAATGAGTGTGTTTTTGCTTGACTGAGTGCTGGGTACAGCTATATGGGTTTTACTAGAACAGTAGTGTTATTTAGCTTGACTGACATAAAATCCGAGTAGCTTGTACTTATTTTGAATTTAGTTTGTTTTAACCTGACTGGCTATGAAATGCAAGCTGCTTGGATTTTATTTAAATCACTTGGTTAGCTAGTCAAAGCCTTATGAACTGCAGACTTTGCATTTTATTTAATACAAACACTGACAAATAAGCAACAGACATGGAACAGCTACCCGACTGTCTCCCCCTCTCCCTCTCTCAGCAACATATTGATGAATCTGCAATCCTGAGAGCAGCCAACGGGGCAGAGAGCAGAGCAGGTCATGTAGTTAAAGACAAAATCTCTTAACCTCACCTATAAAGATCAAAATGTCCCAATACCACTGCTACTCCCACCCAACCCCTCCAGCTCCACTAAGAACCTGCCAGGCCCACCTCCTCATAAATCTTTTTTCAATCAAAAATGCAATTGCAAACTGACATCAAAAATTACTTCCACTACTGATGATCCTAAGGCTAGTACTATCGAAGTCCCAAAGAAAAGTCATGCGGCAATATTGGTGTGTGTTTTGTTACTATTTCTTTCATGGATATTTGTGCTATAGCTACCGAGCGTTTCATCTGAGTCAATTCACAGTGTCATCTGTCAGGCTGCTACCCTTCATATTCCCAACTTCTTCCTCTGACTACAAAACTGCTCTTCTACCTCAGCTGTATTCATTACTACCATCCTTTCTGCCATTATTACCACTCGTACCATAACAAAGGCCATTTGTCCTTCTCTCATGCTAGGTGAGTTCATAATTACATATCTTCAGTACTGGTTATGAATCATATTTTACAACTTAAAGATATCTGTTGTCCAGTACCTTCTCATTATTGATTACGTAGAAATAGGTAATTTGGCCCAAGTAGTCCATGCTAATGTTTATGTTCCATATGAGCCAATTGCTACATTGAACTAAAAATGCTCAGCTTATGTTGCTATCTTCCTTGCTTAAAGTTGTGATAATATGAAACATGATGAAATGAGAAACAGGAGCTGAACACAAAGCCATTGCCACTGTTACCACTAGGTATCATAGTTAACGCAGTGAGAACTATGCATGTAGTTGCTCATAGCAAAAGTATCTGAATGTGTAAAGCAAGGTTTAATACATACAAAAAGGATAAGAATGAAATTAATATCCAATATTCTGTTCTTCATCAATGTCCATTGGCTGTTGTCAAATAGCTGCCAATATCACTTATCATTGCCCCAGAAAAAAACATTTTCTACCTAGCTAAGTAAATGTTAGCTCTATGTTTATATGTTTTCTTGCTCTGTCAGTAATATTGCACCTTTGTGATGTGCCATTCTACAATATACTATTTCTATTAACCATTAGCAGATTATGTTTTCGCCCTGCTCATAACTAACAGTGCCATTCACTGTATCGTTTGAAAATGAATTGTTTCTCCACGTTATTGAGCACAGGTTATCCTGTGTCTGTGTGTATTTTTCACAGTCAATAACACTCCTGTAATATTGTAGCTCTATTCCGCAGTTTTCTTCATTTCAGCACCATTACTCAAGTGTTGGCTGGGATGCCTGATGACTAGTGATCAAAAACTGCTGTAATTGATGGAAGGTACTGTATGAAGAATATAGGGGGTGGGTGGGAGGCGGAGGTGGACAACAATGACTTTTAAACAAGCATCGGCATCACCTTGCTATCTGTAAAAACCTATAATTTCCCCTTTCATTTCATAAACAAAGGAAAAAGGAATTTTGATGACTTGGTTTTAACATTTGGTTCAATGGGCTTAAGATAGTATGTTTTCAACTCATCAGAACATCTGAACCAAGATAGTTCATTTTACTGGTAAGCTACAGTGTACCGTTGAACTGGCAAGATAATGATAAAATTTCTGAGTAAGAGATACCCCTGTCTTTTACTATACCTCTGATATCAGTATGCCACTGCCGCTTTACTGTTTGTTATGAGATTCCACTCTTCATACTTTTCAACAAGAAGCAAAGAGCTTTTATTTTTGAGATGGCTTGAAATGATTGTAATAGGTTATTGCTGCATAGACTTTCCAGAGTCTATACATTACAAATCACTGGTCACAAATGGCTGTAAATATATGCTGGTTGGAATGTGAATTCTGTGTGCTTGTCACATCAGCAAGACACCACCACTTGAAAACTGATGAGCCTCCACTTTTCATTCAACTGAATGAGAAGCAAAGCTTATTAAAAAAAAAGCAACAGCTGTATATCTAACAATAACTTATAATTTAAACGTCCCCGCCTTTTATTCCCGCTTCCCATCTCCCTGCATTTTTTCTTATTGATAAGTTTGATTATGCCCCTACCCACAGCTATATGGAGTGCTCTGTGTGAACAATGCATGTCTTCAGAAAGCAACCTTCTTGCAAGGTTCACGCAGCAGAGATTTATGCAATTCGGCTGAACCATAAGTTGCTGTACGTGATTACGTGTCTGAAGATCAAGCAAGAGAATATGAACCAAACAGAAGCAGATTACAAATAATAAAAAGGGGTTAGTTTACCTTGAAAAATATTAGTGCTGTTGAGAATTACCTGTTCTCAAGAGCAAAATTCAGATTTATGAATAGAAGGATAGTTTAGAATTGTTAAACTGGTTTCATAGTCATGCCCCTCCTCCAAACTGTGTGTAGGTAACATAACAGACCTACACACCAGAGATTCCCAATGATTTTGATGCATCAAATACACATGGATAAAGTAATTGCTATCATTTGGCTTTGTTTTTTGCAATTTTAGGGAAAATAAATAAACATCACTAAAGGAAACATACTTCAAGCATCCTTAGCACTGTATAAAACTCAAACAAAGTTTCCAATCTCACATGATGACATTGGCTTTTTGTCCTCTTCTTTTGTCACAGAATTTGGCTGAGCATTCTGTATTAGAATATTAATCAGTAAGCTGTTAAAGCTGTATTTGATCAGGACAGGAGCAAAACATAATTATGAAACCTGGATGCCATTACGCTCATAAGAAATTAAAATACTTCTCAAGTGGACTTCCAGTGTATCTGATGATTGTAGGAAGATAACATTACTGTTGGGGTTATTGAAAGGTTATGGCTCTGTCCTGGATAAACTACACCTCTTGTAATGGATTAAAATTATGGGTGAATGAAAAAAAACTTAGTCATATAAGAGGAATGTTAAAACGACTATTTAGTGTAAGTGCGAACTTAATTAGGAAAGGGTGGGCTTTGCAAGTCTCTGAAAGCTTATGAGATTTTTTTAGGGAGTAAATAACTGTGCGACTCTTAGCATAAGGACGGCTTCTGGCAATTAACAAGCCTAAAGTAATTTTTGAAAATGTCAGGGTCTCATTTAGCAAAAGGATAAATAATATATGAGGCATAATTACTATCCTGAGCTGCTGTATGGTTTACTAGTGTCATTAGTAAACTAACGGTATAATATCTTCATGTCACAGTTTAATTATATGTTGTAATTAGTTTCAGCAATGGATTCCAGCTAGTCAGATCCCCTGAGCTAAACAAAAGGTAATGGAACTTTCTGCAGGCTGCATTAATCAATTATGAAAGTGTCTTGGGTTATTTGATGCTTGTTTACATTAATTTTATGCAATAAAACTGCTGAATCTTATCATTAGTGCTTAGGTGCAAGGCTTTGCTGTAAAATTCATCCATGTAGTGCTACTTCTCCGTTGCTATAGAAACGTGATGGTCGGTTCACATGGAAACATATCTCAGGTCCACTATTAAAATGATGACTGTGAACTGGAATGCACTGTGAATGTCACACTTCAAGCTAGTGGATGACATGGGCCTGGTCTGACATAACCTTAGAATCTTTTTAAGAATGTAGGCCAAATTAATTTCAGCAATTTAGGATAGCCAGCAAAACTGTTTGCACAAGAATTTAAAATCAAATAGAGCACAGCTTTCAATTTGCCAACAAAGAATCAAATAAATAGGCAAAGATTGAATTGCTACTCAGAATCTTGGTTGTGATTGATCCTGCATCTCTTTGATGAATCTACTAATTGTGTGTCCCAAATTGTCCCCTCTATTGTCCTCTGAGAGCTAATGCAGGAGAATATACAGATCCCTCTTGAATAACTATAGCTATAGGAAATTGCACATTAAGCAGCGAAATCTGCATGTCTTTCATGAGCCTGGAAGACTACAGGCACTCATGAGTGAAATAAATTCCAGATTCCCCCATGTAACATGCAATATGTCCCATATATTCCACATATTTGAACAAAAGAGCATGTATCAGCTTAATTTTAAAATAAAACATCTATTGAAATGACAGGAGAGGTTAACTTGTTTGAGTGCACCTCAACATACAAATACTACGTCCAACAAAATCTTTTGGTATAAAAACATTGGCATGTTTCACGGTTGACCTACAACTCCACTCCGCCCTTCAACACTTAATCCTTCACAGTGTTTGTGTAAGCTTCCTCTCATACTGCCTTTTTCTGTCAATTTTTACCATATGTCTTACATCCACATCAGGTTGCATAGATCTAAATGCTAATACTTTTGTTGGGAATGTTTTCATGAAGTTCCTTTTTATATTGACTTAAAATATGGGAATAATGTTTTCTTCATCGAATGCTGCCAATGACTTGTATTCGCAACAGGATTTTTGCATCTCTGGAGAAAACGCCACAAATTAGTTATATTATCAATCTGAAAGATTTTCTTTTGAAAATAAACAAAAAATTATCTGTAGAAATTTTAATTAATTTTGGAGGATTGTTCTGATAATAGCAAAAAAAAAACCAAGGAAGTTATGTTTCTATACTAGGTCAATCAAGACAGAATGCAGAAATTGAATTTCATATCATATACTCAAGGCATTCTATACCTCAATAATAGACACTAATCTTAAACTGTGTGATGCCCTGGTATAAAGCACGTGATATCCTGCAATTAGGATACAGCCAGTATGCTGCTACAGCGACACGCAGGCTGCTCCCTTCAATCAGTTCCTGTTCGTCACTGAACTCCTCATGCAGATTATCCTGTATATATCTGACTGTATTAGGGATAAAAGGGTTTCCAACCAGTAACCCTCCATGTTTTTAATACTAATGAAATAGCAGCAGAAAGAATCCTATAATAGCCATTGTTCAGTGTATCTTTTGGAGGAAAGTACCCTCATTAAGGAGCAGTAATGCCATAATAACCAAGGCAAAAGTGAAATAAGATAAATCCACTGCAGATTTAGTGAAAGGTTCTATCTTCATAGCTTTATATACAGTGTTATGATATACTTACCTCTCTGTGCAGAATTAGGATATTACAGCATCGCCACTAACAGCTTTCTTGAAGGTGACCAGTTGAATTTTACAGCACATGGAAAATGTTTTATTAAAACAGTGCCCTGTCACCAATAACTCAGTGTATGGAAATATGACTTCCATATAGAAAATGTAAAAGCACATTATGGAATTTGATGAGATACTGTCCTCATACATAATAAATGTCTGCAAGACACTCCCCTCCCCCATTTTATAAAGACAGATTTAAGATACTAGTAACATCACTGGTAATACATCGGGGTATAGATCATAGAAAATAAACATTGTTACATTTTGCATCTTATTCCTGTTTTATTTGCAATCTTTAAAAAAGTGCATTCTGCTCTTTCCCTTACTCTCTTATTGGAAGGGAATTCCACAGATTATGGTATTCTGCTGGTACCCAAAAGGTAATTCTTCATGTAAGAATCTACAAGGCTCACGTCATCAGACTATTTGTCTATATGAACCATCACAGAAGAACTAAATTCTGGTCTCTCTCAATGTCTACACATGCGCAGTTTTCTTTGGGGGAGGATTTAGTGGATAGTGATCAAGTTCAGGAACCATTGTTGAATCCTAGCCAGAGGTGTTGAAGTTTCCTGGCTATGAAAGATCAGCTAACTCAGCACAAACCAGGGACAAAGCTAGGATCTTGCAGGCCTCCATGTTTGAGTACCATGCTGTACCGTGGATCTATCTATGAGCTGACTTTAAGTCTATCACTGAATGTTACTCTTGTTTTGTGCAATTACTAAAGGAGTGTTCTAGAACCAAAAGGAGGTATCCTATGATGGAGTTTCCAAACCATTTGCTTATGTTGTTTTAAGAATTCCCTCCCTAAGCCACTCTGCCTCTCTTTCCAGATACTCCTTAAATCCTGCCTCTTTTGACCAAGCTTTTGATTACATGCCCTTGTATCTTCTTATGTGACTCGGTGTCAAATTTTGCCTGCTAACACTCTTGTAAGATGCCTTGGGACATTTTACTGCATCAAAGGTGCTATATAAATGCAGATTGTTGTTGTTACTTAGATATGTCTCACGAAGTCCATAGGAATCCATTTTTGAAGTTTAATCTACGTCCCATTAATTTGCACATATCTCACAATTTTAATATTAATAGGTCTGAGTTTTCATCTGGGGGTTTCATTCGCCAATTTCATTCACAGCGTTACAAACAGTCCTTTCCAAATCTTCATGTTCACTATATTCATCCAGGACCAACCAGCGAATAACAGGTTTGAGTGTAAATAGAACTGTGCTGTGAGGGTCAATTACCAGGGCTCAGAGACTGCGTGTGACTCTACGGCTGGTTGTTAGAATATGGTATGCTTGAGTATCAACCAGGAATATCCACCGCTTCCCCCCCCCCACCAAAAAAAATGTTGTTTATTTTAAAATATTCCACTTTTCGGCTATTTTAAATCCTGTTTATACTTTACAAACCCTAGAGATTGCATTCAATTTGGTCTACGAGTTCTGCTTTGAGCCCTCTATTTATGTGTGGGGAGATATTAAATTTTATTGAATTGCCCGCTTGACACATGTACTGAATTTTAATTTCTGGTTTAAACCACAAGATTTATATAATTTGTTTCCATACAAGAATTATGCAAACTTCCTTCTTTCACAGCACCCAATCCATGGCTGAGGGGAAGAGGTGGGACTCACTGCTCTGAAATATGATGAGAGTAAATAAGTCCCCAGTGTTTATTTTTCTACAGTTGTTGGAACCCTGCTAGATATTCGAAATGAATGCAAATTTTCAGCACAAGTATATGCAGGGTATTAAAGAATTTAACATTGCGTAGCCTCTAGGGTTAAATGCAATAAGCGTTGGGAAAGTGACGTATTTTGACAAACAATAAGAGGATTAGTGTTAGCAAAGGTGGGAATGTGGCCCATTAATCTGCTGCTTGAATGTGCATTGTGTGTATTTACTGCAAAACTATACACTTAAATCAAGATGATCCTTTTGTGACGCACTTAACAGAACAGGCTTCCACAGCAATGAACAGGGGATATTTTGGCTTTTAAAAATCGATACACTTAAATGGGCTACAGATGGAACAGGCAGACACTTCAGACGATATGAAAATATGGAACTGGCTCCATTCAAGGAAAGGCAGTGGTTGTAAAGGTACACAGGCAACCCAAATGCTGCACGTTAGTAATGAGTTAATGAAGAATGACCATTCATTGATAGGGACCTGCAGCACAAAATAAAGAATAGCAGGTGAAATAAGCCACCTAGCCCTGGCTGCTGTATTCCCAATATATACAGTTGTATCTTTGGTCAGACATTTAGGTCATAATGAGTATTGATCAGCCTATTATAGTGTATTACCCACTAACTGGATTCTACCCATGTTTAAAGACAAGTTCAGTGCCTTTGTAACTGACAGACGCTAAATTCAGATGTACAGGAGAAAATCGAACTCCCAGAAGTCCAGGCTGGAGCTGTCTGACTTTTGTTTTCTCAGCCTTAAATATCATAATGTTTCAAAGCATTTAAGGAAACAAGCCTAAATTGTATGTATTGTAAATATGTAAAAGATGCTATAGAAATAGCATTGTCTACTTAAATAATTTAGTTTGTTCCTAGTTAAAGGGATTACAGCTGTAACCATCAAAGGGAGTAACAAGACCTGTGTTAAAATAGATCCTAAGGGTTCAAAGGGAATTGCCTATGAAATTATTTTCCTTCTGTCTCTCTCTCACTCAATTTCTATTTTTCAATGCTTCTTGCCATACAGACTTCATTTTATTCAGAGTTTGTCTAAATGATGGAGTTGTTTCTTGGCATTTGTGTGCTTAGGCGCTTAATTAAAGCAATCCATATTGAATTCTTGTCCAGTCCTCTTGACCAGGCAGGCTCAGGGTCATTGGAATGCCAGATGTTTTAGCGGTGAGCAGCCTTGTGCATACTAATCATGGGTGCAGCAGTGATTCATCAGCCCCACTGCTGTTCCAGCATATACAACCACTTATGACATGTAATTGGTAGCACCATAAGCAGTGAGGATGCATTAAAACCTACAGACAGTCACAGATAAAAATTAATGACTCCTTGGCTTCTTGTAATCCTACAAGATTGGACTGTAAAGCTGCACTAAATAGGTACAAAGGGACAATGGGCAAAGTGGCCTTGTTTACATACATGTTTTAAATATAGAACATTAACAATCTTAGATTGGAGAAACTCGCATCCAAAACTGGCCACACAAAGTATTCAAATGTTAGGAATAGAGTATAAACTAAACCTTCAGGTCAGAGCTGAATGAATTTAAAAGCAGAACCCTGTTATTGAGGGTGTGCTGATAGTCTACATTAGGCATTCTGATTGTATGGACAATCTCTTGGAAATAGGATATTGTGTGTGTGGGATTTTTAAAAATCAAATATACTGGAAAACACTTTGCCATTTTCTCTACATACAAAAATGCTACCGGGCTACATTTAAAATAAAAATCAGATATATCTTCCCTCGAAAACAATTCACTTCTTGGTATGAAGAAATTATGCACCTATAAAACATAATAAAACACACAGCATCAGCTGGCATTCTGATAGGAATTATAATATGATAATAATAGAAGTTAATGAGATCAATAAAATAGAAGATAAAAGAAGAAAACAAGTTGTGGGTGAGCAGAAAAATTGAAAAGTGAACAAACTTGAAGATACAGCAACGTAAATAAATAGAATGAAACCGGGCTTCCAGTATCTAGAAAACACACAGAAAGGTATTTACTGGGCAAACAATTAAAGCTGCAGTCATCCTTTTGCCCACGTCGCAGTGATCTTTGCTATAGGTTTCGAAGATCTGACGATTACATACCTATAAGGTAACACACCACAGAAGGAAATCATTTTGTAGCTAATGATAAAAAGAAAAAAAAATACACATGCTGTAAGTCTGAAATCAAAACAGGGAATAAGTTAATAACTAACGAGAACAGGTAGATTAATGTTACGGGAATGCATCCTGCATCATTTTCAAAAAGAATGAAACCCCTGGTCTAGACAAATTGTATCTGCACATTCTAAAAGAATCTAGGGAAGGGCTGGCATAGGTACGATTACACATATCCAAAATTTATCAGAAAAATGTGTAGTGCTAAATAGGATTGGTGGATAGCTAACATTACACCTACATTTAAGAAGGGAGATATAACATGTCCAGGGAATTATAAACCAGTCAGCTTAACATCGGTAATTGGAAAATTAATGAAATCCCTACTAAAGGAGAAAATAGAAAATCATTTTGAAACCAAAAATATACTAATGAATAGTCAACATAGATTCAAGAAAGGAAAGGCTTGCCTGACCAACCTCATTGGATTCTTTGAGGAAGCGACAGAAGGAGGAGACAAGGCTAATGTAGCAATGTAATATATCTGGATTTCCAAAAGACCTTCAATAAAGTTCCACTAATGAATAAGGACTGCAGAGTCAAGGGACAAGTATCTGAATGCCAACTGGTTGGCTGAAAGGCAGGAAGCAGAGAGGAAGGTTAAAGGGTAGCTGTAGACTGGCAGAAGATGGGAAGTGGAGTCCCACAAGGATCAGTACTGGGTTCACTAGTGTTCACAATTTATATGAATGGATTAGGCTTTGGAATCAAAAACACAATGTCTAAATTTGTAGATGACAACAAATTGGAAGAGATGGGCATCACTGAGGAGGACTGCAACAAATTACAAAAAGACATTAATAAACTTGAAGAATGGGGATATAATTGGTAAATGAATTTCAACATAGACAAGTGTGAGATATTACGTTTTGATAAGAAAGGTAAGGAGGTCATACATCACTTAGGAAATAAGAATCTAAATGAGATAGAGAAGCAAAGGAATCAGGGAGTACAAATACACAAATCACTAAAAGTAGCAACACAGGTTAATAAGCTCATAAAAAAGCAAACCAAGCACAAGGGTTTATTACTAGAGGGATAGAAGTAAAAAAATAGAGAAGTTATTCTAAACTTGTATCAAATCTTGGTTAGATCACACCTGGAGTACTGAGTATAGTTCTGGTTGCCATATTATCAAAAGGTACTGGAGATGATGCAAAGAAGATTTACAAAGATAATACTAGAACTGTGAGGTTATCAGGAAAGGATAAAATGGCTGGGTCTCTTTTCTGAGTGATGACCTAAAAGACTTCTTTAAAATTATGGAATGTATAAATGGAATAAATACAGAGTCAGAGTCCACTTCCCCTTGCGGGGAAGAACATCAACGTAAAATAGGGAATTTAGAAGAAACTTTTTTTTACCGAGAGAGTCATGAGAACTTGGAACCCACTGCCAAAGGGAGTAGTTGAGGCAAATAGTATAGATGCATTTAAGTGTATATCAGATAAGTATTTGAGGGAGAAAGGATTGAGGGCATTCTAATAGAGTAGTGCCATGTTCAATGAAGGAAACATTATATTTATAATTTTAAATGTGGACTGCATCCAGAATATAAATTTCTGGAATTGTCTTCCTTTTAAAAAAATGGACACTAAACAGACTACTAAAATGATAGCCATGGGTCAGGTGCCTTTTACACTTTCTGCACAGAGGATTAACTCATGTCTGAAATGCCTCTGGAAAGTTTTCAAAAGCAAATAGGTTTCTCAGGTGCAAAGGGACCATATCCTTACAAACACAATAGAAGAGATCTAGCAAACAATGACTGTCAGGTGTGTCTGAGCCATGAGGGTGGAGCATCAAATAAGGTCTTCCAGTGAGCGAATTGTAGCTGGTATGTTGATGGGTTACCAATCATTCCCTCTTTGTGCATCAATTATCCTGCTTCCAACCCATTATGTGGACAATGGAAGGCACTGAAACTTGCCCTCATGTGACTGAAACTGGCTATAGATAGCAAATCTACTATCCCAAGAACCAGAGAGAACCTGGGCAGTCTGCAAAGAACACCCAATGCAGAATATCAGCTGCAGAATGAGGCAATAATGCCTATGCCTTTTTAAACTTGGAGACTGCTACATCTTTAAAGTCTCCTAGCCTGATTCGTATTCCATGTTCACCTGTAAAGAAACTTGACCTCCTGGCAAGAAAAAAACACAAGTTACTAACTTTGTGACCTGCTGAAAATATATCTCTTTGAGGGAATCCTACAATAGTTCTTGATATTCGACGACAGCTACTGAAATCTACTAAACTACCCTTCTGGCGTGAAAACGCTACCTTCAATGGTCTGTAATGACCGTTTTTCTAAACACATGAACTATGAACTATTCTTTTGTTTACAACTTATAAAAATGTACTATCCTCTTGAATTGTACCTTTCTCGAGTATGGTTGCATGATGTAGCATTTAGGCTTTCTGGGTAAATGCGTGAATAAATAATCCTCTTTATTTAAACCCACAAAAGCTTGCTGCTGAACATTTAACAATTGACCACATACTCACGGGTTGAGAAACATACACACCTTTCTTCGCAAAAACACACTGATTACGGACAGTAAGGAAAGGAGTACAAGGATTTCAGTTCTTCCCCGGCCCTGTCCCTAACAGTTGGACGAGGTTCAAGTGGAATATAAAGGTGAGCAGGGACTGGTTGGTTTGAATGGCTGCCTCTGTGCTGTATGTTCTTTGTCATTCTGTTTTGAATTTCATTCTATTTGCAATGATAACCAGGGATGGACTGACTCCCCTGGAAGAGTGTGGGATTATTGAGGATTCTTACAGATAAAGATGGAGACACTGTTAATCCAGTGCTATGGAACCATTCACTGGGGGAACTCCAAAAACCTCATGATTCCCCATATGGACAATCCACCCCTTGTGATAACCATGGGTGTATTTTGTTTTTGATGAAGGGACATTTGTGGTTAATTCTGCTCTTTTGTTATAAAAAAAGTTTCAAAGCTTTTTTCAACCACTTTGACATTTATTGTTGCAGATTTCAGTGTCAAGCTTTTGTTTCTGCTCAGGCTTTCCAGATAAGGCCACAACTTGGCTGTCCAAAACATACCAAACACCTACATGTGGCCGATTCAGTTCAGTTATCGTGCAGTTTTAAGTAATTCCTTTGGACTATCTGGTATAGCCGATATGCAGCAATAATCAATTGCTGCAGATACTGTACCATTGAGAATAATTCCGTATGAGGTTTACCTCTTATGGAACATAATTGGAAGTGAAACTCCATCAGTTTTGTTCTGCCAGTAGAGTAATGATGTCACCTGCATAACAAAGACACTCTTCAGGCAGATCAATTGCTGCCATTTCGAAAGGTATAACTTTATTTAATTTAACTGGTGCAGTATAACCTGCTTATCACCATGACAGTTTGTCACATTTCTACCATTACACAATTTCATGTTCATGATTTTAGAGGTTTATAAACTTCACTTTTGAAATGGGGACCACTGATTAATGCCCCTGTTAAAGCAGAAGTATTAGCATCAATACTTGTACCAAGATGTTCTGAAACCCAGAGTTACAAAAAGAATACAAGGGTTTAGTGCCACCCCTTAGTTGCTTAAACTGACTGGAGCAAAACCTTTCAGGTGCAGTTATATATCCATTCTTGGGTTAATACAAAGGGAATTTGTCTGCACAGCTTCTGTTCTCCCAATGAAAACCATGGGGCAGAATTTTTCGCTCGGCATGCGGGTGCGTGCCTGTCACCGCTTGAGCGTGAAATAACATGTGCTGACATGGGGCGAGTGTCCCGATGTCATCACGCACGTGTGTGACATTGCGGTCGGCGAGTATGTGCGAGGATCGGCAGCGCATCCGCTGACAATTAAGAGGCCTATTAAGACCATTATTGTAGTAAATAACAGTGATTTTTCATTGCCCATTCGTTATGGTCGGCAGGCGGGCGAATCGGCCAGGCAGCCTTTGCCTTTTTGAGGAAACCTCATCAAAGGGCAGGATGAGGTTTCCAAGATTAATTTAAAAAAAAGATAAAAATGTTTGGACAGAATTTACATCAGCAAGTGTGAAGTCGCGTCCAGGGGCCGATCGTGGGCAGTGGCCTGGGCCCATCAACCGCACCCACACACCAAACTCAAAATCCTGCCCCATGGAGTGTTAGCTGCCCCTGGAATGCTGTCCTCTGCTGACCATATTTGAAATCTAATTCCAGGGTATAACTTGGTTCACAGTAAGCCTACATCTGTAAGCTCGCTCTGAAAGGCAGTGTGTGATTCATAGACAAGCGGCTGAGTTTTCTGGTAGTGGCGAGTTTTCTGGTAGTGGCGAGGTTGCCAGCAGTGGGACAGAAAGAGAGTGACACTTCTGCTCGGGGGTGGGATAGCTGGTCACATGGGATTACGCAGTGGCCTGCCAATTAGCCAAGCATGCGCGGGGAGCATGGTGAATCATGCGGTGGATCGGGCAGGAAGTCATTGTTACCTCAGCAGGTCAAAGGTCCCAATGCCATATTTAAAGAGCACCCAGACAGGCATTAATTTCCTGCAAGTCAGGAGCATCAGTATGACTGTCATTCTGGAGGTGTTGGCACTTTTTCACACTTGTGGACAACCTACCATCATGTCACAGAGCAGACAACAAATGGTCCCTGGTTCAGCAATGCCTCCCTGCAGGTTATCCTCCAGGCCATCCGGGAAAGAAGGGTGGTCCTGTTTCTCAGGGATGACAGCAGGAGGCCCTCTGACCAAAGACTTAGTGTTAGTGCCTGTGGGACCCACTCCAGAACCTGGGGGCAGTGCAGGGAAAGGATGAATGATCTGCTGCACTGTCCCGAGATAAGTGGCAACGTGTAGTCACTGCAAAGTGACACTCAAAAGGGCATCAAGCAGTGGACGTGTGTGAGCGCAGAGGGATGTCAGAGAGGAGTCTGCATTGCAGCCATCAGCAGCAGATGGGACGTGGACACTGAATATGTCGCTTGATCCTGTGAATGTTGTACCAATTGCAGGACAGTGTGGGTGTTAAGCACTTACTGGTGATGACTGAGGAGCTGTCATAGCCATGCATGCTCAGAAAGTGGCCATGCACCCACTGGGATGACAATCATTCTGACTGCCTGTCTGCTGGAGAAAAATGCTCATTGGGAAGGATCAAAGACTGGAGGAGGCATCCCCGATATTAGAACCCTGACACTGTTTGAAGAAGAGGCCTTGGAACTTGCCTGGGAGTACCAGGACTGGAGCCTGTGCAGATGGAGTCTGGAGTGTTGCAGCGATCCAGTGAGGATGCCTCCAGTCTGCTGCATAATCCTCAGCTAATTCTTCTTGTTCTCCACTGCAGGTTCTCGCAGCAAGTCAAAATCTAAGAAAAGGAGACGGCCTGCTCCTGGCTCCAGCTCCATCTCCACAACCACCTCTGAGGATGGTGGTGCTGAATCCTCAGAGGAAGCACCATCACGGCATTCCTTTACACCCTCCACCAGCGCAGAGACATTCACCTTAGTGGATTCACATTCCAGATTGGGTTCCAGGTCACAATTTGGTGAGCACATCGCAGGCATGTGCCCACAACTGGTGGAGGATGTGATAGCCGAAGTCCCAGGCACTCGGAGGACTGCTGGGGACCAGGCTCATGTTGAGCCCCATGCAGATGACGAGCCTCTGGGTTCGACCATACAATTCCTGATGGAGATGCAGATGCAGAGACAGGCAGGAGAACATCAATCAGAGATTTCAGAGGCCATGCGCAGACTTGAGTGAAGGCTGGAGAAGTCCTTCCACACCATGTGCTGTCAAGGCTTTAGCATGCGAGCACTTGGTTTCCTACATGGAAAGGGTGGTGACCACCATGGAGGCCTGGTCTTGCAGAGTACTGAGTGGCTGCTGGATTTGCAGTCAGACCTGCATTCCATCATGCTAGGCATGGGTACAGTGCAGCAGTGGCGAGACATGAGGGGGAAGAGGCACCTTGACCTCCGTCCAGGTGCCCCTTCTCTTCAAGGAGTCAGGGAGGTGCCATTGCACAGCGAGAGGGAGGAGGAGCGCCAGCAAAGCTCCCAGGAGCTCCATCTCAGGACACTCCAAGGGTGCTCTGCCACTCCATCTCTCCGCTGCCAGTGACCCCCATCACCTCCAGTAGATTAGGCCAAGGATGGTGCACCGGAAAATGTTCAGGAGACCTTTAGCAGGCCGGGGCCCTTTAGGCCTTGGAACATCAGAGGACGCTGCCAAGGTATCTCAGGCATTGGCGCATAGCAGTCAGCAGGCTGCTCCCATCTCCACTGTGGGTGTCGGGGCTGCAGCTAGACATGGCAATAGGAAAAGATAGTCAATGAAATTATAACGGTACAAAGGAGGCACAGGTGTCTAATCACTGTATATATGAAACACATTTGTAAATACATGTTTAATTGTATTTTATTCGTGTATGTTGTGTTTTAATTCTGCTGCTAGTTGCTGCAATGGTCGCCTGCATTTGAGTGTTGCACTTCATTCCCGAGGTTACCTATGACCAAATTGCAGGGGTTGATCTGATCAGCATATTCGTTGAGGCCCTGCCTCCTGTCCTGAGCATTTCTGCCCAATGGAAAGACCTATACTTGGCATCAGGCAAACCCAAGCTTCCAACCACACCACTTGATCAATCCCAACCTGGAGGATCAATACTGAGATACCTTCCTGTTGATGCAGTCCATGTGCATGGAGACTGGAGCATTTACACTGAAATTGGAAGCAGGGACCATGCACCCTCCTATCACCGTTGAGCTTCCCTCCATAATCCTTGAGCCACAGTCCAACACAGATAAGCCTTGACCACAGATAAGTTTCACCAACTCCCTTTTCAGCCATGGCCAGCTGTCAGAGGTCCTTGAGGTTCCAAACCTGCACTGTGCCCCCACTCACCCACTCCGCTCCCCTCCCACACCCCCCGCCAAACCTTAACCCCCAACTTGTGATGCATCATCCTATGTACTCTCTCTATTATCCCTGAACTTCCCTCATTTACCCTTGAGTCTCAGGACCTCAGGAATACCATTCCTATTATGCCCCTTGCTGTTCCCACAGTCATTTTGGACCTGGGGACTTCCTACATTGGACTTTCCTGCATGGTCCAGTGTAACCTTAGCCCTCTCTCTGTACCCGACCCCCCTCCATCCCCACAACCCCTGAGAGATTGTGGTACTGCCAACTCCCTCACTCCTCCCTCCCTCCATTCCTCCCTGCCTCGGTCAGCAAGAGCTGCTCTTCATCACGCACTCTCCTCTAGCTCCCGACCTTGCTGGGATCTCACTGGGAGGAAATCCGTGGGTCAGGCACCAATGCTCCTGTGTTCAGAGGGTGAGCATAGAGAGGCAAACTCAACTGAGCACGGTTCTCATCCAGTTGACTCATGATTGTTAGGGTGTCCCTTTAGTCAGCCAATTGTGCTGATCTTGAACTCCACCCACCCGAAAAGCCCCTCCTCCTACTTTGAGGGACCACACTTACCGGCTGACTGCATTTTCTAGTCGAGATTAAAAAGATGGTGTGCATCATCTTTCAGATACACCCCACCACCTTCTATCTCCCCCTGTCACCCACCAACTTCCCTTCATCACTCTTCTCCCATCCGATATAACCATTCCATTTTGCTCTGTTATCCTTGAACCTCGTCCCATTACTCTGGACCCTATAATCATTAGCTTTCTCTCCCCTCTGAGCCTACACCCATTACCGTCCCAATGCCCACCCTGACCCTGACCCCTTCCGTTATCCAGATCACATGTTTTGTCCGTTTCCATGACCTGCCCCATGAGACCATCTGCTATCTGACCATGAGCCTGGACCTGCACTACTCCCTCTCACTGTAGCTGTTCCCTCCACTGCCCAGGGCCCTCAGTTCAACCCTCAGGATACTATCATTGACAGCACTGATCCTGCCCTTTAGAACCACATCTCTCCCACTATCCATATCCAGGAAAACCATCTCTCACACAGCCACAGGTCCTCCACCCATAACTTGAAAGGCCTTTCCCTCCCTCCCATATCTCTGCACCCTTGCCTTCCTTTCCTGCCTGTCTCCTTTCCTGCTCTGGACTATCACCCTCCCTTGGCCAGCCTCCCTGCTCCATGCCTATTAGACTGCCACCACCTGATCATTGCACTGCTGAACAACACACCCAAAAGAGGAAAAAAACAGTGGCGACTCACTCCAAATCCAGCAAGTTAACGATCTCGTCTGCTGCACATCACTTATCTGCAGTTGTAAATCTGAAGGCACATATTGCTCGCTCGTGGATAACTTAATTGGGAAGGGGAACTTAATTCTGGTGAGATGGTCTTTTAATGCATGATACGCTGGTGCATGGAAAAGGGAAGCTTTCTGATGCTTCAGGAAGCTGGACCTGCCTTCAAACTTTCGTTTCATTCCGCCTTTGGGAAGCTGATTTTTGGCCTTCCGCTCTATTAAGTTCCCCTTCCGCCTTGTTCCTGACTCCTGGGAATGTTGTAACATGCCTTTAAGGAATAGCAACATGACATCACAAAGGTAAGTGTGTCATGAAATCCAGTCTTAGTTTCACTTTTGCCTTTGAGCAGAGCACATGCCCAGCTCTGCTGCTGACATCTTCAAGCTTTCTATCTATGTATACCTATGTATAAATGCTCCCATGTGCCTAGTCTAAATAAATGAACCCACAACATGTTTACGCAATCCCTTATGAACGATTGATGCTTATATCAGTATAACAACATAACAAAGTGCTCAGCACTGGTCAAACAAGATTAAATACAGATACAACATGGTGAACAGCCTTAGATCATGCTACATGACATGAGATGACCCTTAACATTCTGGTCAAACTGCAACAGGGTTGCAGCATCAGAGGGTGTTGAAATCTCAGTGTGGTGACTGCACAGAAAAGCTTTGAATACACAGTGCAGAGATAGTGCTCAAATAAAAAGCTGGTAAGCAGATGGATCCAATGAAGTGAGATTGCAGCACATAGCCTATCAGTCAGCAAGTGGGACAATGTGGTGAGAGAACCAACACCTCATGGTTAGCTCAGTCAGCATTCGTGTGGGCCAGATCGATAGCAAGCGAGGGAGAGTCAAAAATAAAAACCATCATAAAAATCGAGCAGAGAAGATTGTGATTATAATGGGCAGAGCTTCAGAAAAGTGCACAAAGCGGTTACAGCGACACTCATCCCAGGTATTATAGGAAAAGGAAAGTCAAAGGGATATTGTCAAAATGCCCACAAAATTCCCCAGTTTGAATTGGGACACAGCTGACCTATTTGAATTCAAAATATTTAAAAATATACAGAACTGTGGTTTCCTGATTCAGGTGTGTCTGGACCAGACAAGCAAGCCATAAAAGCTCACCATCAATAGGGAATGAAGGGCTACACAGACTGAACATATCAGGATTAACAGCAGAAAAGCTAAAGGATCCCCCAAAAATATGGACTACATTGGAAGACTGGTTCAGAATCAGGTTAAATTTCTGTATCCATTGACTAAAGTCTTTTGACAACACAAAAAGGCACGAAGTGGAATTTTGTGGACAGAGCTAGAAGACAGAATGATTGAATTGTTGATTGCATCCACTCCTATAGAAGCATTCCAGAAAGATCTGCTAGACAAGCTCAAAATGTATAGCCTTGAAGGGCTACTCAAGGATGGATGTAAGCATGAAGTGATCCTCGCAGGACAAGAAAGCTTACAGGAGCTAAATACAGCTCCAATTATTGATGCACTTACTAGAACACCCAAACCCAGCAAAACCTATGGAGGGTGTGGCCTTCTTCATGCACCAAGGAAATGTACAGCTTTCCAGCAATTCTGCAAGGCGTGTGACAGAAAGGGTCATTGGCAGCAGCAGTGCACCAGAGTAAAGGCTTTAGCAGCTACAAAGAGCCATTCACTGATCCAAATAAACCATACACAACAGGTACCTTAAAGCAATAAAAATGACCATCCATTATCCCGTCAGGAACATATACATGAGGTGGTTGACAAACCAGAAAATGACAATGATGTGCATGATGAGATGAAGAGCGGTGAGCATGTTTCACACTGTCAATCTTGTGGAAAACATAAATGTCGTTACATCATCCAACGAGTTTGCTAAGATTCAAATTATCTGTCCTAAGATTGACACAAGGGCAAGTGGTAACATGATACCCCATGAATTCTAAAAGACATGTATCCACAGACATGGAAGGCCATGGCAAAACCTATTGCTGCACAAATTTCAACACACAATGACTAATTCCATGTGCAGGTTCCATAGTCCTGAAGCGCAAATACAATCAATGCTTCTGGGTGTCACATATGTTCTACATCATGGAGACTAAAAGCCTAGTGGTTGCATGTCTACCGGCATGCCATGACCTCGCACTAGTGACAATCCATGGAATCAGTCAGATTTCACATGGTAGATCAACCTTAGAAACTACTCCTATCATCTCAGTTCAAGATTTAACATTGAAATATCCAGAATGTTTCAACAAAATTGCCAGTTTCAAGGGAGCTGCAATGTTACACTTGCAGGAGAATGCAAGTCCATCAATTAATCCACCACGTAAGTACAAGACAAATTAAAGGTCGAGCTAGACAAAATGGAGAAATACAGTATCATTAGAAGATTACTGGTCAATGGTTGGTGCAGCTTAATTACATGTGTCATGAAGAAGGACGAATCATTAAGAATATGCCTTGATTCATAATGCTTAAATGCAGATTTGAAATGTTGCCCTTACAAAATACCCACATTTAGAAGAGTTAAATCTGAGATTTGCAAGTCCAAAGCTTTTTTCGAAGCTTGATGCCAGGCATGGCTACTGGTCAGTAGATCCCATGTAGAAGTCCCAAGAGGTTACTACATTTCATATCCCATTTGGATGATACTGTTTTCAATTATTTCTTTTTGGACTACCTGTTAGCCAGGATCTATTTCATGTTCACATGGATCACATTACATGCACTGCGCCAGGTTATATCTGCATAACTAATGACATTGCTGTTGTGGGAAAAACAAAGCAAGAACATGATCATAATCTGCACTTACTGATGCAAGTGACATGCAATGAAAGATTGGTATTCAACAATCGGAAATGTGCCGTCAAAATGTAGCAGATCAATTTTTTCAGTCCTATTTATTCCAGTGCTGGCATATGTCCTGATCCATGTAAAATAGAGAATGCTAATGCCATGCCAACTCGCCGGCTCACCAGCTTTTGAAGATCGGGACTGTCTTCGAAGATGTCAAGGTCTCATTAATTTTTTGTCTCCGTAGATTCTTAATTTTGCTCAAAAATCTTCATCACCAGAGGAATTGTTGAGAAAGGAGATGCCTTTCCTATGGCACAAAGATCACCGATACCTCTTTGAAGCACTGAAACAGTCATTATCAGAAGCATCAATGTTGCACTTTTACAATCCTAGGGAGACAACTACTCTGGGGATAGATGCCTCACAGAAAGGTCTGGGAGCATGTTTACTACAAAAAGGCAAACCGATTGCATTAGCTTTAAAATCTCGGTCCGCAACACAATCCAACTATTCCAACATTGAGCGGGAAAACATTAGCTTTAGTGTTTGGAATCATGCATTTTCATACCTATCTATTTGGCAAAAGATTTGTGGTAGGGTCCAACCACAAGCCACTGGAGATGATTTGGCAAAAACGATTGACCAGTGCACCACCAAGATTGCAAATTCTCTTGATAAAGATCCAAGGTTATGACTGTAAGATTAGGTACAAGCCAGGTAACTTGATAGTCACATCAGATCCACTTAGTAGGTTGCTTATCCCAGCAAAAACAAAAGATATATCCTTGGATCTACAAGTTGACTTCATTGACATCAATATTGAAGATGTTCTCCAAATAATCTACATTTTGTGCAATGCAAATGCCAGCAGCTACAAGAAGAAATGGTGAAAGATTCCACATCACAAAAACCGTGGAAAACCATCATTGAATGGTGGCCTGATTCAATTCAGCTTGTCCATGAACACATGAGACCATTTTGGTCTTACCAGGATGAGCTAGGCATCTTCCGGGGAATAATTTTTAAAGGCAGGCAGGCTATTGTACTGGAATCTTTGTATCTTGATATTCTTCAACAACTTCATCATTCACACATGGGCATAAATCGAATGAGAAGACTTGCATCGGATGAGAAGACTTGCAAGAGAGACAGTCTATTGGCTGGATATGAACAATGACTTTGAAGTCATCATCAAGAAGTGTGAGGCATATCAAGAGCATGTGCCAATTCAGCACAAAGAACCACTGATTCCACATGAATTTCCTACCCATCCTTGGCCAAAAGTCATATTTGACCTCTTTCATCTCCATGGCACCGACTACATTGTCATTGCTGACCACTTTACCAAGTACCCTATTATTTGACAATTGTACAATACGTCAAGCACAACTGTTGTACACACTAAGTGCTATTTTCAGTTTATTTGGTGTGTCTACAGAGATCATTATAGGTAACAATCTGCAATTTATTGGTAAGCCATTTCAGGATATGTGTGAGAAGTGGAATATCAATCACACTACTTCTTTGCATCATTACCCTAGATCTAATGGCCTAGCTAAATAAATGATTCACATGGTGAAACCCCTAATTCTCAAATATAGACAAACCAAGCAAGATCTACACTTTGCAATGTTATATCTGAAAGCGACACCTTTAAGTACAACCACTCCATCACTGGCAGAGCTCATATGTGGCAGACCAGTACATACCAATTTACCTACTCTTACCCATTCTACTCTCTCAGAAATAAAAGAGCAACTTTTAAAACTGCAAGAGAAGTTAACCGATATGCATGACAAAAATGCAGGTACAGAATTGACAATTTTAGAGTTGGGACAACAAGTTCACATCCAAGATCCCACAGAAGGTACATGGCAACCAGCTGAGGTGACAAGGATTTGTTAAGAAACAAGGTCCAATGAAGTCATCTGAAAGTGCAACAGTGAGATGTAACCGAGGACAAAACGGGGTCCATTCCAGCTCCCCACCCAACATGCAGCCCTACTGCATTGAGGACTAGATCTTAAATGCAACCAGGAACAACACCCAAGAATGACAACCACACAGATCACAGAGCAATTAAAGAAACTTCCAGACAAGGTTACCATTACAAGGTCTGGATGTACCAGCAGATTACCTCTATGCTTTAGAGACTCATAGTTTCATCAGTTCTATACACTTACGTAATGGTGACTGAACACGGATATGTATTATAAATAGATATACTTATTTGGAAGGGGAAAGTATCGTTAAAAAGAAAGGTGGACATTGTAACGTGCCTTTAAGTGTTGGCAGCATGACATCCCAGAAGGGAAGTGTGTCATGCAATCCAGTCTTAGTTCCACTTTTGCCTTTGAGCAGAGCACACACACACAGCTCTGCTGCTGATGTCTTCAAGCTTTCTACCAGTGTATAAATGTTATAGAGTCATAGAGTTTTATAGCACAGAAAGAGGCCCTTTGGCCCATCATGTCCCCACCAGTCATCAAGCTCCTATCCACTCTAATCCCATGTGGCTAGTCTAAATAAATGAACCCACAACATGTTTGCACAATCCCTTATGAGCAATTGGTGCCTATATCATTATAACAACATGACAGGGAGCAGCACAAGATTCCACCCCATGATGCAGTTTGAGTGATTCCAAGTGCATTTTGCGCTTTTGGGCCTGGAGTGCACGGTAACTAGTAGTTTGGCAAGGCATCACCCAACTAACCTACTGTCCATTCTATGACATTAGCAACAATAGTTACAGTGATTTCAAGTTCATAAGTGAACTATCTATAATATTGAAACAACTTTCTTTTTACATGTCGGATAAATAATCTGTTATTAATGAATAACTAAATTCAAGGAACATTAAATATTCTGGCTACATGAGGATTCTCTTGTGCAATACAAACTGTAAACAAAAGGAGTTGAACTGTTTACATTACTACATTGCGGAAACTGAGGCAAGATGCCAATTTAATAAATACCTTTGTGCGCTTTTAAGGAAGCTGGCATGAAGTGCCAATCTCATATGGACAACGAAGTATAATGGAAGTGTTGGTTACTTAGATGCCATTTCTGCTTCAATCAATTCTTAGAAATCTATAACAGTACCAAATATCCACATTCCTACATTAAGCCACAACAGAATTCATGTAATATCATACAAATTCTACTTTGAAATAGTGCGCCCAACCACAACTAAGCTGATTTTAATGGTTGTTTCACATTACAGGGTTGCCATTAATAGCACATCCAACTTCAGCTCATACACAATTATGTATCTGCTTCTGCTGGTGCTTTGGAATGCATGCCAAGATATAATTGGGCAGATTCTGCAGCACCATGAGCTGCAGAGTATTTCAGGACCACTTGTAGCTGAAGTGGTTCTGCAATATAAAGAGGATAGCAAACACACCTCAAGTATTTCATATTAAACCACAGTATGAATGGAGTCATGGGAATGCTGCTGGTGTGAATAGCCCTGACTTTTGAGTTAATCTTTAAATTCCTTTTCTTGCGTGTTCAAACTTTTCTACACCTGCCCTTTTTAACTTCTTTCTATCACTTTGCTGTAAAGACATTTCTACCCAGTTTCTTTGAACCCTTTCCTTCATTTTCTCCTTTGTTTATATTTAAAAAGTGGATCTTTCTAATGTTGCTGCCTGCTTTATATGCTTGACAGGCTGAACGTGGTCACGTCAAATGACCAAAACAAAATGAGTGTTAAAAGAGTCATCAGGCTCAGAATTCGACTGCATTTGGAACCAGCCATGCAGGAGGTGGGATTCACGACTCACACCCGTCTTTGTCTGGTCTCAGGCAGCAAGTAAAGTTGATGCTGGTATCTCATTATAACATGTCAGCCATATAGGCAGCACTAGCACTGCTATTCCTAGGCAGCAGAGCTGGTTTTTTTTGGAGGTGGGAGCAGAAACCAGGCTTGACTGATACTAGTTAATGGGAGCCAGAATCTCTTAAAGTGGAGGTGTCCGCTAGACTTCTTGTGGTACTGTGGCTATGTCCTGGAGACCAGGCTCTGGAAATTGACCTGTCTGCCCACCTGACATCAGTCCCTTAGAAGTGTGGCCCTTGAATGTGTCCTGATCCCTTTTGGGAATGTGGCCCCTCTCCTCCTGTCTATCTTTATCACCACAGATTCTGATGCTGCATCCATGAACCTAGGGGCCCTCTCCCTGCCAGGTGTTCCATTTCCCTTCTTCAAAAATTGCAGCAATAACATTCAGCAGCAGCCTTCTGTAATTCAGTGCCGCTTCTCTTAAAGAGGGACCGACTACCTAAAAGAAGAGCAGACTGGCTGCACTATGTGTTACAGCCACTTGGACCATTGCTATAATCAGCTAAACAAGGAGGTAGCTCCAAAAAAAATCAGGCCAGCCTTTTGAGAAAGGCCCTCCCCGTCGGATCCTTCCTACATGTCAGGAGTCTCACCCCCTCTGCATGTTACCCCCATGGTGGTTGTAGTGGGGAAGAGACTGTTGTTCACCTCCTTGTGGAATGTGCCTTTGCAAAGAAGGTCTGGAGAGTGATGCAGTGGTTTTTGTCAAGGTTCATCCTGAGCAGTTCTGTGACACAGGACTCTGTGCTCTACGGGCTGTTCCCAGGGACACACACCGAGACAAACATTAACTGCAGTTGGAGGATCCTCAACTCGGTGAAAGACGCTCTTTGGTCTGCCCGAAACTTGTTGGTCTTCCAGCACAAAGAGTTGTCCCTGACCGAATGTTACAGACTGGCACATTCCAAGGTCCAGGACTACGTGCTGAGGGACGCACTAAAGCTTGGGGCAGCTGCCGCAAAGGCACAATGGGGAAAGGTCGCTGTCTCAGGCCTAAGAGGGGCTGGGAATTGTATAGACTCCTTGGGCTGTACGATTCACAATGAATGTATGTAGTGAATACTATATGTGACATAATTGTATTGAAGCACCTCAGAGTGCAACATGATGTATGTCGATAACTCCAATATCATTGCACTGTCTGACTGTCTGTAATGCCCATATTACAGACTGTAATATTCATTGATTGTATTGAAGCACCTCGTGATCCATGCGTAAAAGTTGAATATGATTGCTCTTTTTGTGATGGCCATTTAGAAATGTTTTGTAACGTTCTTTCAGATATTTTATGAATAAAGTATATTTTTCCAAAAGTAAAGGTGGTAGCATCAAATTTGCATGTTACTTGTCGACACAGAAATGACTGTGGGCAGATCGCGAATCATCATCTTTATGCCCAAAAGACAGATGGCAGACCAATTTCTAGCCTGACTTCTTTTAATGAGGCACCTTACAACCTTCCAGACTCAACATTGAGTTCAACGATTTCAGATCATAACCTTTGCTCAATTTTTCTTGGGGGGCAGCTGTTTGTGATGATTCTGCTATTCCCATTTACAATTCCTCTGGACTGATCTTTTATTTCTTTACTTGTCTCATTACTATCTTCTTTTGACTTGCACCAACCCCTTTGTCAGTTAAGCTCCCCTGCCCTCCCCTTTGTTGGTTCCTCCACTCCCTTTTACCTGCCTCTGTATCAGCTTAAAACCGCAAACTACCAGTTCTGGCAAGAGGCCATCAACCTGAAAAGTTAACTCTGTTCCTCTCTCTACAGATGCTGCCTGCCTTGCTGAGCATTTCCAGCATTTTCTGTTTTTTTTATTTCAGATTTCCAGTAACCATAGTTTTTTTGCTGGTTTATACACCAGGAAATGCTAGGTGCTGCCTGCCACTCACTCAGAGCACAGGTGAGTCCAGCTTCAGTCTGTGATGGGCTTCACACAAAGCATGAAGTCCATTCTGCCCAACATGGAGAGAGTGGTCAGCTCCATGATTGGGATAACGCCATGCACCATGATCAAGCATCTGCTGTCAGTTCTGACAACTTTCATGGCAGCTCACGCTGTTGTCATATAAACTCAGATGGCTGGCATCTTGGCTCTGAGGGGGCAGCGTTGACAGATTTTTCTGAGAGCATCACATTATTCCTACACTCTGTTCTCATGTGGAGACTTGGAGTGATGAGACACAGTCCCAGGAGGGTAGCCGCTCTCCAGACAACAGAAAGCCTGCTCCCAAACACTCCCTCAGCCACACAGTGCCGTACCATCTGCTGCCAGGTCGCAATCTGCAACTAGGGACTCAAGTCCAAGAGCTACTTGAGCTCGCCCACCAGGGCCATCTCAAATGTCCCCAAAAGAAACTCAGCAAAATTCCCACCTCACAGCCTACAGCCACTGGGGAATCACCTTGTAGAAGCATAATAGGTAGGTAAATGAACACACGAGCCAAGCTCTCAGGAGCTGCATAGGGTGATTACTAATTATTCCTATAAAATATTAGGTAAAAAAATAATTGAGTTGGCAGATAAATTATTTAATGATATGGATTTGATATTTGTGGTTCCATTTGTAATGAAGTGAGGGCAAGGACCATAACGCTAGGCTGAAGGAGGTTAATAGGGTGTTAGAAAAATGGATATAAATTGTTTAAAACAGTTCTGGCATGTGGCTTGGGTGCTTATAGAACAGCTCATCCACTATGGTGGGAGGCACATTTCCACCACTGTGCCTCAATTTTAAATTCTTAGATGCTTGTTTTGCACCTACAAAATGGGTGCAGCTTCATAGAATTTCTCAGCCATATTTTTCCTGTCTTGACTCATTGATGAATGAAATGAAGTGAAATGATCAACAGTATTTTAAGGACAGAGATGCAAAGAATTAGGTTCAACATTCTTGAAATTTGGAGACAGATTTGGATTCCTTCAACAAAACTGACCTTGGCATTTTTGTGGCTGCTTTCTACAGAAACAAACTGTGTTGGCCTGACTATAGCACATGCCTTGCAGAGTCCTAATAATTTTAAACTAGGAAAATTTGGCTAATTGCAACCTGAACCAGTTTGGTCAATTTTGGATCACTTTGGAGATTGAACTGGCTTTGGTGGAATATACTTATCTATTCTCATCCTTCTTGTATGAAATTTTGTAGGATCTTACAAACCATTTGCATTTTCTACTTCACATCAGCTAAGGGTTTTTTGAATAAACTTTAATGTTGAATATTATAATAGTAATAGATAAAAGCCAGTGTTTCTGTGTAAGGCAGCTCACCATTACCTTCTCACCCCCTCAAGGGCAATTAGGAATGGGCAATAAGTGCTGGCCTTGCCAGTTTATATTTGAAGAATGAATGAAAAAAATTGGAGGATAGGCTGGATCTTTGGGCTGAATGTAGCAAAGGTTTTCCATAATTTAGCAAAGTCTCCAAAGTCACTGTACAAACATCAATATGGTTTTTATAACATACTCTTTTCCTTTACTTCAATTAGCATGTTTTCATATGACAATATCAAACTCAGTTCAAAAGTAAGAGAAGGCACAGTTCAAAAGAACTAACTTCTTTGCCCATTAGGCCGCCTGACTGCAGAGTATATTCAGTCCTTTCTCTCTGCCACAGTACACAAAAGCATTGAAATACAGAACTCACTGGCCGGAATTTTATGACACCGTCTTGGCGGGAATGGGGCCATAAAATGCGGCACGCCATTCTAAACTCCATTGACTTTGGCAGGACCTTAAAACCCCGGCGGCGTAAAATTCCATCCATTCTGTTCTGGGAAGTTCAAGTACCCACTGTTTCCAATGTCTGAAAGCTCTTTGATATATTACAATACTTACAAAGCCTCAGCACATTTCTTCAGTCATAATATTACGTGAATGAACTCAAAGATATAACCTTTGTTATCTTTCTTAGTTTAAAAGATTGTGGTTCTTACAGATTTATCAAACTAGATTTGAACTGACAGCGCTGATACTACTTTCACTGCACATTTATGCATATTGTGGATTTAATCCAAATTAAACACACTGTAAATGTAACTTTTTTCGTTCTCTTAATGACTTAATACACTTGCCCATGCAACATTAGTTTAAACTGTATGTGCAGCAAGCAATGGGAAGTAATGGGTAAAAGGCAAAGAGTGAGAGATAGACAGGGACAAGAAATCCTTGACCACAAACATCTTCAAACTGAAATAGTGAATAGTGGTAATCCAATTTAGAAGAGATAACAGTCTTCTGTTACTTCTGTCCTTTCCTGGACGAACCCCTTACTGGAGTGTCAACCCTAATCCCCCAGAGGTCAGCGAGAGACCCTCTAGACTAATGTAGTACTGAATTGGCTGCATGGATTTCTACCAAATACATTGGCCTCTTAGAATTGATTTTCAACCAGCCTTATTGGTCCCTAACGTAATTACGCCACCAATGAGTCACTTACTTCAACTGATACATTTACACACTAGTCTTCAAGGGAGATCAGAGTTTATGCCATTTGCTTGGCACATTGGTTCTGACTTTAATTCAAAATGCTTTTCTGGTTAGTGGCTTTCAGTTATTGTGTTGCAGAGAATCTATTTCCCTCCAAAGTAGGAATCAATTTGCCTGTATTATGTATATAATTGCATTAGCAAGCAATCAGATGTCGGATGTGGGAAGCAGAACTGGATTTTACATATCTATTTCTTGTTCCATTTTTTGTCTCCCAATTAAAAGCTCCCAATTTATCATGCACTGTATCTACTGACTTTGACTCTGCACTCCTCTAATAAGAGCCATGAAATTGGTCTTCATTTAAAGCCACTCTCTTTACTTTAACTGGAAATCAATTCTGCAAGTTTAGCAAATAGTTAATTACTCCTCAAAGCAGATTGATCCACCTCTGATCACTATAAGCTGTGTTGTATCATTAGTCCTTCTCATCTGTGATTACTGTGTAGAGAAACAAAACTATAGTCAGCATTTCCTGTCTTTGCTGCAAATTTGTTTGACTGACTGATATACCAGTGTTCACAATTTTAGGTGCTTTTTAAGTGCTGCCCATTTAATTGTAAACACTGGGAATGTTGCCCAGGTATAGCATTTAGCAGAGGTATGTTAAATATTTAAGCAAGAATGTGTGGAAGGAATAAGAAATTTTGTTAATTTTTCTAATAAGGATTCATGAAAGACTAATGCCCCCACTGACATACAGGTCAACCCTCTTTGCAAGGCCAGCTGCTTTTGCAGTTTGACTAAAATGGGGGGAAAGCATTTTAGTTAAACAAAGCTGTGAGATAGCATCTAGCAATTTGGTTACGAGCAGCTTAACCTCCAGTTTACATACATTTACACTCAATATCTGTAGAGCTCAGTATATTTCTGTCATACTTATATCATTTGACATAAAATAAAGAGTTAATGCAGACTCTTGTTTTTATATCAATGTTCTTGGAACTGGAATGGCTATTATCACACAGTACATACTTAATGTAAAAGAAAGTAGCTGTCAGATCTCAACTCAAAGAAGGTGCAGCATGCTTTTATGCTTACTACAATGTATATACACATTTTAAGAAAATTGATAAATTGCATAACTTTGTGTGGTGTTTGTTAATAATGTCCACAACCAAATAGACTGACCTGTCATGAGCATACTATTCATTAGACTGTGGGTGCTGATTTCCAGAACGTTCCTCACAACAAAAGTCAGAGATTTGGTGACTCTAAAATACTGGGATATACAAGGACATCCTTGCAGATTCCTTACATAACTGTTAGCATTCATTGGAACAACCCTTATTTTCACCATGCAGAACTCTCAAAACCAGTTGGTAGTCTATTTGTCAATCAAGCATTCATTGCTTGGTAACAGTCTTAGCTGTAAACAATTCAGTCAGCATTTTAATATTTTTCCCCACATACTGACAAATAGCTGTTTTTAGATCATTACGGTGAAAGGTAGGTTAGAATTTTCCTATCCTGCCTGTGGTGGGTTTCGTGATGAGCGGGAGCAGAGAATCCAGCGGCAGGCAAAAAGTCAGAAATTCGCCGGCATAAAAACAGTTGACAATTCTCCCAATGGTGGGTTTATGGTGGGTCGGTTATCATGCTGATTAGTGGCGTGAACGCCATTTGCATTCATTAACATCTCATGAATGCTCATTAAACAACTGCTTACCGGAATCTTGCCAGGCCTTCCACTCTTGCGGCACACTAGCGGGAAATTACATCGGACTCAAACCCATTTGAAAATGGGTGGCATGCACAAGCTAGACCTCAGTTCCCTCGTAACTTCGAGGTGAGTACATAGCTTACCTGCCACAGCGCTGCACCTGTCTTGTTGCGATGAACGCCTCATTGCTGGGGCTGTAGGGTCGGTCTGTTCCTGCTCTTTGCCTCCATTGTACTTATGCAGGCCTCCACTTTCAGAGAGTGACCAGCACTGCGGCCGGGGTGGGGGAGTGCAGGGGTCTTCTACTCCTGGTGGCTGAGACTGTTGTCTCCAAGGACACCGCTGTGCAGTGGTAGTCAGGCAGGACTCCACTTTCAAAACCAGTACTTCAACCGGGGGTGGGCTGTGAGGCGGGGATGATGAACACAAGGTGGGCAAAGGGAAGGGAAGGCTGTGGAATAGCAGTGAGGGGGAAGGGCGAAACATAAATGGGCCTTTCTGGGGTTGCCCTCTAACTTCTTGTTGCTGCAGGAGTCTGTTTAGAAAGAAAGGAGGAAGGCCTTCTTGCGAAGAAAACCACTGAAAGCCAAAGGCTTCATTAGCAAAGTTAAAGGGCTACTCAGAACTCAGTGGTTTCACATCACAGTTGCTGCATTTCAAGAGTAACACACAGGAATGTAGAATTTGGGGATTCAGGCAATAGTGAAGGAGGCACGGCTGTATTATACATGGTATTCCATCAGTGAAGGCCTGCCACATGTTCACCAGATGTGACACTTCTAACGGGCCAAAGGGCACCCACATTGACCATGAGCAACTGATTGGTCATTAATATGCCACATCAGAGATTGGAGCACAGAGCTAGGTTGGGTCACCCATTTCAATTAAACCTTAGCATCCAATGCAGGGGCTCAAGATGTTACATATCTGCAATGCCATCTTTGTCACCTCAATATGCGTACCAGCGTCTCAGGGACAAGGCGGCATTAGTCACCGTGCAAATAGGGCAGCAAAAACTATGGACCCTTACAGTCTCCAAACATGTCAACCTCTGAGCTTCGCTCTCATGCCCCTTCAATCATTAATGTCTCCAATGTTTCCTTTTGGAGAGAAGGCAAAAGCTGATATGGATCCAGGGCTCGATGTTCCTTTGTCAGGATCCTAATGCAATGGAAGAGGCGAAGGAGGGAAAGGCGACTCCACATGCAGTTCCAGCAGGGGACCATGCCTGAGAGATATGGTCAAGCAGAGCCACAGCATGAATAGGAGGATCAGGAGGTGAGACCCAGACAATGGGGGTGAATTGCCAGATGTAGGGTCTATTGTAGAAAAGTCTCCTATTTACAAATGGGGGAGAGGCAATGCCGTGCACATCTGCACTTGTTCTGATCTCTGGTACATCACATATACCACATTCTTTGTGAAGACCTGGCACCACGTGGAGTTGGAGGGTATACCCGGCCAGGGCTTTGGAGGTGACCGCAGCACTAAATTTATTTACCTCTGGTTCTTTCCAGGGATCAACAGGGGGCCCGAGCAGCATCTCTCAGTCTGCAACACATCGATGCATCATTATGTCAGGTTTGTTCTGGTCGAAGATAGCCAGACTGCGAGGTTCACCGGCTTCGCTTCCACCTCACACTTCCCTAGAGTGCAGGGTGCAATAGAACTGCACCCATGTGGCTATACAGGGTCCATGGCAGCAGCCCCTAATGTTTATAAACCGCAAGGGCTACCATTCCAGCGATGAACAACTGGTGTGTGATCACCAGAAGCACATACTGCACTTTTGTGCATGATACCCTGGGAGTTGCCATGTCTCCTACATCCTGTGTCACTCCCAGGTACCTGAGCTTTCCGAGGGGCCATTACATCTGCAGAGATGGCTGCTTGGGGATAAGGGGTATCCACTGAACCGCTGGCTGATGACCCTGGTGCGTCACCCTTAGAATCGTTCTGAGGAGAGGTACAACGCTGCTCACAGCTCCACATGATCCCTTATAGAGCAGACCATAGGGCTTCTGAAGATACGTTTCAGATGCTTGGACCACTCAGGTGGCTCACTCCAATACACTCCTGACAGGGTTTCCCACATCATCACAGTATGTTGCGCCCTTCACAATCTGGCAATGCAAAGAGGTGAACCACTGCCAGACGATGACCTGAAGGAGGATGAGAGCTCATTGGAGGATGAAGATCTGGAGGCCCAGGAAACTCAGGAGGCTGTTTAGGGCCAGCATGAGTGCGATCGCGTCATGGAGGAAGGAAGACGTGGGAGATGTGCCCATGATACGTTAATTGCTGACAAGTTCCAGGAAAAGTAAAGTTAAGTTAGGGAATATGGCCTCATCTTTCCTAGCCCTCAACGCCATTCACTTTCATCTCGGGATGTCCAGCCACTTGCAATGAGAAAGAGTCCTGCATTCACATTTGCACGTTCTGGCCTCATGAATTGCCAGGCCATTATCTTTGCTTTGGACCGTGGGGCCCTGTGAGCGAGCTCACTCTGGGAACTGAGAGTCCACTGAAGAACAAAAGCAATGCGAGAGAAGACTTGAAGCCTTTGCCGCCAGCAGCTGTGGCTAAGATGTGGACATGCCTAGGGATTTCCACCTCCCGTGCATGTCTGTTCTTCGACCACTATCACGGAAGAGACATAAATGCTGCTAGAATATCGATGCTGATGAGCTGCCCTCACTCAATGGTGCTCATTGAGGAAGAAGGGTTAGAAACGCTTACATCACATATTTTCAATAAAGATTTATACACATCTCCCTGACAACACACAAGGGGTGTGGATACTAGTTCAACTGAGGTTGATATCACAGGAACATTAATCTCACAGTGGGACATTATCACTGAGTGGGAGGAAGGCTAAACCTTAAAATAAGAGGATTCCAAAGTACAAAATCACAATGCCTTCATTTAACAGGAACATTCACATAACCATCAGGTGTATTAACAAAAGTGCAATTTTTTTACATGTCTAGCACACCCCTGATCAAAAAGTGGCATCAATTTTTCTTAACTTTTCTAACTCTACCGTTACACCTGGGTGCAGCCCTGACATCTGCAGCAGGGGTGGAGACAGCCTGCTCACTGCTATGTCCTGATGTCTGTGATGACCTTGGCAGATGTCCTCTGATGGCCCAGGGCCTGGAGGGCCCCGGCCTGATACGGGTCACCTGGTCAGGGGCAGAAGTGCCCTCAGCGGCCTGAGAAACTTGAGTGGATGGGGTTACAGGCAGAGGGGGTTGTGAGAGGCTGTACACTCTTGGAGTGTCCTGAAAGGAGGCCCCTGGGGTGTTCGCTTGACATGCATCCTCCCTGTGGGTGCCCAAGGGCCCCACCCTGACTCCTGCAGCAGATGGCGCACCTGGAGGGAGGTCAAGCTGCCTCACCCCCATGTCGCCTACAACTTGATGGTGCCCACCAGGCTGTGTGGCCATGGAGTGCAGGGATGAGTGCAAATCTGGCAAGAGCTGCTCGACCAAGGTCTCCATAGTGGTCGCCAGCTCATGGTGACCTCGAGGCGCTTGCAATTCGGAGCCACGACATCATATAGAACGTGGCCGGACTCCTCCATCGTTCGCTCTAGTCTGCTGAGTGACTGTCGAATCTCTGCCTGATGTTCCGCCCACCGTCTGTCGCTGCGTCTCCAGCATTGAGTTATCATCCAGAAGCTTATCATCTGATGCGGATTGAGCAGGTGGCTGGTCTCCAGCAGCCCTCCGAATGCTGGAGACCTGGGCTGTCCCTGCCTCTGATCGCTGTGTGTCAGTGAGGTGCTCCCCAGGAAGTGAGCCCGAGCCTAATCTACACGTGTGCCCCACCGACGTGTGTGTCTCTGAACTGGTGGGGGGTGCATGTGAGTGACGTGATGGTTCTTTCAGAGCTTCCTCTTTGGATGTGGTTTGGAGGCTCAGACTGGTGCTGGACTGGCTTGGGGGCCTCGATCTGCTGGTGCCTAGAAAATAGAATATAGTGTTTCAGTTAATGAGCATGAGCTATAAAAGACTGCATGTGACTGGCTGTGATTGTCAGGATTTGATGAGGTGAGGGAGCTGTGATCTGTACTGGGTTGCTGGGAGAGGCCTATCTCCCCTTTCCCACAGGAGTGATCACTATCCTCCCCAGCCAGCTTGGCTGCAGCCTCCTCAAACTCAGTGAGGGCAATGATGTCAGCCGTCCCTCCCCCGGTCTGCGATCTCTCGTGCCTGCTGTGCACCAGCTTGGCCTGTATGAAGAAGAAAGAAAGGCATGTGATGAGATAGGGTGGAGCAGAGGTTGGGTGAGATGCACGTCCCCCTGTGTGTGGTGAGCCCTCCCCAGAAGGGCCAGAGGATGGAATGTGAGCAACATGATCAATGGGATGATGGTGATGTGAACGTCTTGGTGAGAGAATGGGTGTTGATAGGTGTCCCCCACTAATGGTTGCATGAAACCTCTGGAGATAGTACAGATGCCATGATGAGAGTTTGATATTGGAGGGAGTTGAAGGATGACTTACCCTGGTGGAGTGGATGAGATCATTAATCCTCTTCCTGCACTGGGTGGCATTTCAGCTGACCTGCTCTGTGACAGCCTCCCAGGCCGGAGAGGTGAGGCTGCTGTGCTTCCTCAGCCAACCCTGTGATACAGGACTCGCCTGTGTGCCTGCACCCCTCTGATCAAGGCCTGGAGGGCCTGGTGGGTGAAGTTGGGTGCTGCCTTCTTCTTGAGGCTCTTAGCTTCTTCTTCTGGCTGCAAGTCATCTCTGCATGAGCCTGGAAGAGAGGAATAGAGAGAGTGAGATTGGGTGTTGGACTGGCTTTTAAATATGGCGCCCGGACCTTCTATCCTGCCAGCTGACGGCGGGCGGACGAATTAGTGCCCAACCCGCCAGGTGATTTGGCCCGATATGCACCCGTGCATAATGAATGACCCTCCAAGTGTGGAATCGGGCATGAGTTCCTGCCATTCTGGCCAACGGAGTGGGCTCTGCTGAACGTGCCCGCCAACGCACTTAGTCTCAATAATGGAAAATTCCACCTTCGAATTCTGTTTCAGATTTCTATTTCAAACACAAAAGCAAGGCAGTACTTTTATTTCTGGGCCTGATGAAACACTGGCTCCATCTTAGGTACACATTTATGACTTTAATAATTGTTCTGTCTTAGCGCCAGATGATGTGTAGCCCATAAGAAAGGTTATCCAACTCAAAATTCGGCCATTCAAATGGGATCTTTACAAAATGTTATCTATGCTTAATCATTGCTGAGATCACTTATTTTTAAGGTAGGATCCATCCATCTATCTGAGAGATATGACAAGTATTAGGCAAATGCCAAAGATCTCATAGGAAGTCAAGCATACAAAGATTCAAGGTACACATTAGCTGTGATTCTTGAGTGATTGTTTCTGTGCACTGTTGAGGTATGAGAATATCATAGAATATTAGAGCACAGAAGGAGGCCATTCAGCCCACCATGCTTGTGCCAGCTCTTTGAAAGCACTGTCCAATTTAATCCCACATCCCAACATTTCCCTCACAACCCTGCAAATTAGTCCTCTTCAAGTACATATTTTTTTGAAAGTTCCGATGGAATTTGCTTTCATCACCTCTTCAGGTCATATGTTCCAGATCATAACAATCTTGACATGAAAACATTACTCCTCATTTCCCTACTAGTTTTTTTTTGCTAATTACTTTAAATCTGCAACATCTGGTTACTAACCCACTTGCCAGAGGAATCATTTTCTGCCGACTCGTTCTATCAAAACCCTTCTTAATTTTGAATATTTCTATTAGATTTTGCTTTCTCTGCTCTAAGGCAAAGGACCTCAGAGTTTGGGGGCATTTGGCTCCATCCCACCCACATCGACCCTTTCAGGAACCTCAGGATGCTGCCGACAACACACCTCCACCACCACCACCACCTGATGTGTCAATGGACACCTGTGGATATTTGCTTGAAGTAGATGTAAACTCTGATCAGCTCCGCACCGCGATTTCACGCGGACGGGCCAATTAAGGCCCGCCCTGCATGGATCACGAGTGGCAGCGCTGAGCACTACCTGTGTGGGTGGGGGGAGGAGGGAGAGCCGGACCTAATACACAGTTTGCACATGTGTGTGAAATAGCGCTTCAATCTTCCTGAGGCACGGAGCTGCCTCAGGGAGATTGAAGCGCTTTATGTAAAAATTAATAAAGAGCAGAAAACTTCAATGAAGCATGTCCCCTCATGTGACCGTGTCACATGAGATGGGACATGTTTTTAACTTAAAATGAAACTTTTTATTTAATTTGTAATAGCTTCAGGAAACCTCATCCGGCTTGTGGATGAGGTTTCCTAAAATACGTAAAGGCCGCTTGGCCTTTTCACCTGCCCACCAACCGTAAGGTTCAGGTTAATTACCTGGTTAATGGCCTTAATAGGCCAATCAATTATCAGTGGGCGTGAAGCCGACTCCGGCACGCGCCCGCCAAATGAAACATCGTGCCACTTTGCGATGGCATTGGGAGGAAAGCCCAAAGTCAGTGTGTTATTTTGTGTTCCGAAGGTAAAATTCTGCCCATTGAGTCAAACTGGAAAATTCTATCAAAAATCAATTTCATGTTCCAAACTAAAAATGTATGCAGTAGTATATATGAAAAAAATTACTCTCACTCAAGAAAGAACTATGCACATAATTGATGTTGACCACAGGAAAAGGACAATTGAAGTTGGTCACTTGTTCTAGATTACAAAGGTCTTGGGAGAGAAACTGGGCTCTTTAGCACCCATTATTTGGGTATTACATTTGCCCTGAGTGCCAAAAATGGCATCCACATTGTACATGCACCCTTATGGGGCACATCACATCAGACACCATATTTTTGGGGATGTGGAGTGT